>NW_024081373.1:214850-244541 GCF_003009895.1 Hyaena hyaena
GACACTTGTTATTTCTTGTCTTTTTGATAATAGCCATTCTGATAGCTGTGAGGTTTTTTCTCACTGTCATTTTGATTTGCAGTTCCCTGAAGGTTAGTGACATGGAGCATCTCTTCATGTGTCTGCTGGCCATGTGGATGTCTTCTTTCAAGAAATGTCTATACATGACTTCTGTCCACTTTTTTATGGGGCTGTTTGTTTTTTGTCGAGTTCTATGGATTCTTTTTATACATTTTGGATATTAACTCCTTGTCATTGTATCACTAACAAAGATCTTCTATTTGGTAGATTGCCTTTTCATTTTGCTGATGGTGTCCTTCACTGTGCAAATGCTTTTTTGTTTTTAATGTTTTATTTATTTCTAGGAGAGAGAGAGAGAGAGACAGCGTGAGCAGGGGAGGGTCAGAGAGAGAGGGAGACACAGACTCTGAAACAGGCTCCAGGCTCTGAGCTGGCAGTCAGCACAGAGCCCGACGAGGGGCTCGAACGCACGAACCGCGAGATCATGACATAAGCGAAAATCGGACGCTTAACAGACTAAGCCACCCAGACGCCCCTGTGCAAATGCTTTTTAGCTTAGTCTAAAGGTCCCATTTATTTATTTCTGCTACTCTTGGATTTACATAAGGAGATATATCCAAAAAATGTTGTAAGATCAGTGGCAAAGAGCTTACTGCCTACTTTTTCCCTCCAGGAACTTTATGGTTTCAGGTCTTACATTTAAATCTTTAATATATTTTGAGTGTGTGTGTTTGTGTAAGTGTGTGTGTGTGTGTGTGTGTGTGTGCATTGTATGCATGCATATGTGTATGTTGTAACTAAGTGGTCAAGTTTCATTTTTTTTGCATGTACCTATCCAGTTTTCCCAACACCATGTAATAATGATTCCTGACCAAAAATGAGCAATGAAATCATGTGTATTACTTAAAAAATATTCCTGTGTACTCCTGAATATTTCAGTCATTCTTTGCTACCTGTATCTTATTCCCATTATTGATATTTGTTATTCAGGTCAATTAGTGCAGGAATAGCAAATGTAATTGGATTAAAAACATTTAAAAATATTTGTTTTTCACTAATCTCAACTTCTTATCCAAATCATTGTAATTAAATTCTAACCATAGGATATTTCATCGGTGCTCTTGAGAAAACCCCAGGACTTTCACTGGAATAGAAGGAAAACAAAGTAAAGTATTAGAAACTAAAGCTACAGACCATGTTGGAAAATAAGTGTGTAAATAATCAAGAGTAAGCAAAATTTAGACTTAAGACTATCTTTTTCTCTCTTAGTGGTTGATAAACAAAACAAAATTGTATAAGGATATCAAGCATAAACAAGAATATGTAGGCAGTTGCAAGGGAAGCCAAAGCACACTAGGATGATCTGGTCAGCTGTACTGCACATTCATGGTTCCCTTGTTCCCTTGTGGTTCCATGTCCATGTTCAAACAGAAGAGACGTAACTTTTTTAATAATTTAATATCTATAGCAGTTCTCAGTTCACGGAGAGAAACTGGGTGGAAGAGAATAGAGAAACTGAGTGGAAGGTACAGAGATTTCCTGTATATTTTCTGCTCCTCACAAGTGCAGTCCCTCTCACTAGCAACATCCCCCACCAGAATGGTGCATTTATAAGTTGATGAACCTACATTTCACATCATTGTCATTCAAAGTCCATGGTTTATCTTAGGGTTCACTCTTAGTATTATACATTCTCTAGTTTGGACAAATGTATAATGGAATGTATCCACCGTTATAGTACCATGTCGTGTATTTTCACTGCCCTGAAAATCCTCTTTATTCCACAAATTCAGCAGCCTCCTCCCTGAGCCTTGGCAATCATTGATCTTTTTACTGTCTCCAAAGTTTTTCTCTTTCCAGTAGAATTCATACATTTGGAATCAGAATATGTAACTTTTCTTGTATAGGCTCTTTTCACTTGGCAATGTGCATTTAAGGTTCCTCTGTGTCCTTTCATACTTGATAGCTCTTTTCTTTGTAGCACCAAATAAAATTCCATTTTCTGGGTGTACCACAGATTATTTATCCATCCACTTACTAAAGCTTGCTTTAAGTTTTAGCAATTATGAGTAAAACTGCTATAAATATCCATGTTCAGGTTTTTGTATGAATGTAAGTTTTCACTTCTTTGACTAAATATCAAGGAGTGCAATTGGTGGATCATACGGTAAGCGTATGTTATGTCAAACTTTCTTCCAAGTTTTATGATTTTACTCTCACCAGAAATGAATGAGAATTTCTGTAATTCCACATCCTTGCCAACATTTGGTATTCATCAGCATTCTGGCTCTTCTAATAGGTGTGTAGTGGTGTCTCATTGTTTTAATTTCCAATTCTTAATGATATATGGTGTTGAATACTTTTAATGTGCTTATTTGTCAGACATAGGCTTTTGAACCCATCCAGGCACACTTTTATTTTGTGCGCCTGGAGATAATGCCACAATAGAACTTACACTTGAGTCCTTTAAATTCAGAGGGTGAATTTCCCACCGGCTAACTCGGATGACCTCAGATAACCACAGCGGCTTCGTGCAACAGCATCCCACAACTAAAAGCACATGAGTGGCTTGGTTTAGACTTCTGCTTTTTTCTTAAAACACAAAATTGAAAAGCAAAGAAGAAGAAAAGAAGCGAGGCTGATACAAATAGGTTTTATACTGAAAAGAGGTTTTGAAAGACCCACTCAACTGAATGCTCTAACTCTACGTAAATTTAATGAGAAAAAAATACATGTCTATATTGTTTGCATTAAAACAGAATCCAGTCATTTCAAGCCAATCACGGATGCGGCACAGCTGCCTTTTTTTCTGAGTCCCAGAAGAACTTTGGAAAACTGCCAGGAGCCCTTGGAGAATGTGGGAATGGGAGGGCTCATTCCCAGATTTCTTTGTGGGGCTGTGGTTTGGAACAGATAGTAGGCAGTTTGGTAAGACTCTGAGAAGGTGAAAGGGGCGGAGAAAGTTTATTTTACATCTCTGGCCGCTTTCCAGCATTGTCTTGAACACACGGTGTTGTCTGTCTATTCCTCTGGACTCAGGAATACAGTCAGAGCAAGAGAGAAGTTTTGTTCAGTGTAAAGCCAGGGGAAACGAAACCAATCCCTGGTGGTGGCTGTCTCACCCCATCCCCTTGAAACCCACAAGGGAAGTATTATCCAAGGTGTTTATCTTTCTAATGCTGCTTCTCTGGGGACAAAATGTGAAGATCTGACCGAGAGCTGTCTGTGGGCGAGTAATTGAACTGTTTTTTGATACCTTAGGTTTCCAGGGAAACCTGGTGGAAGATTCATTAACTCCCCACCCCCTAACCTTTTCCAGCTGACAATATAGGCTGCCTTTCTCTCCATATGCATTGTTTATTAGAATAAACAATTGTGTCATGTAAAAATGAAACCCCAAAACAGCACATTAGAGAACACAAACGTTTCCAAACGAAGTCAATATATTGGATTACAGATTCCAACCTAAGCAGAAATATTTGAGGGGGGGACAAACATAATAATATTAATAGGTATAAACATATGAATAGGTATGAGGGAAGAAATTCCAAATATGAAACCAGAACAAGGAAACATTTAAAAAAAATAGGAATGAAGAAAATATATTAGGTGTAAAAAACATGAAAGTTGAAATGCAGAATAAAATAGAATGAATAGAAAAATAAATGGTAAATTGCAAAGATCACATGTACAAAATTTTCCAGAACGATTCTGAAAAGTCATTAAAAAGCTAGTATGACTGCATAAATATCAGGGAAAAGTAGATTTTCTACAAGATATACACGAAGGATTTTCATCATGAAGACATAATCATCTCAAGTGTTATGTACCTAGTAATAAAACTTAAAAATACATGGAGCAGAAACTGATAAAACAGTAAGGGAGACATAGGTAAATACACAATCACTGATAGAATAACTAGGGAAAATGTTAACAGTATAGTTACAGAAGATTTGAGAAACAGTATTGACCAGACAGCTAATGAGGCCTAATCAATAAAGAATACTACGTTCATGACTACAGAAAATATGTGGTCAGTGTATCTCTTTTATTTCAAAAGGTTAAAATATTACAAAGTACTTCCCAGCACACAACAGAAATATATTAGAATTCCATTAAAATGTAATCTCTTGGAAAGCTCCAAATATTTGGAAGTTAAGTAACACACCTCAAAATCTCATGAACTAATGATAAAAACCCTGACATTTGGAGATATTTTTAACTGGAAAATAAATACATGATTTAAAAATTTATTGGACAATGCTGGGGAGTGGATAGCTTCCCAAAGTTTATGTTAGAAGTTTAAAATCAATGATTTACCTGAACAATTAAAAGTTAATGATTGAAATTTTTTACTGTTTATTGATTTTTGTAAGAGAGAGACAGAGCACAGGGTCAGGGTAGGGGCAGAGAGAGAGGGAGACACAGAATCCGAAGCAGGTTCTAGGCTCCATGCTGTCAACACAGAGCCCGATGCGGAGTTTGAACTAACAAACTGTGAGATCATAACCTGAGCAGAAGTAAGACCCCCTAACCAACTGAGACACCCAGGTGCCCCAAGTTAATGATTTAAATAAAAATTAAAGTAAATTAAATCTAAAGGTATAAAAATCAGGAAAAATGAAGTGACACACAGAAGACCAATAAAGGAATTTTGAACAAAGCCATAATCTGATTCTTTGAAAAGAAAAATTAAATTGGTAAAAGTTTACCCAAACACATGAAGTACAAGAGCAAGTAGGAATTGCCTGTATTAAGAATGAGGGAGATGACATCACAATTAGATTCTTTAGCAATTAAAAGGATAATAGTGAAGTAGTAGGAAAACTTTATTGTAAAACATTCAGCAGCTAAGATAAAATAGAAAAAATCCTTTAAAAGCCATTTAATCAGGAAGATGGAATAGATGTATTTTTCCTTATTTCTCTTACTAAATACAACTAACACTATGTGGCATATATACATATATAATAAATATAACAAAAGTCTGAAGAGTGGAAAGAAAACAGAACTTCTAGGATCTCAGGATGTAAGAAAAGATATAGTGGTGAGTTCCCTGGGTTTTCTTTTTTGCCAAGATTGGATATGTGGAAGCCATGAACCTGAAAATGTCAATGGACACAGAAAAGTCTCCCAAAAAAGTCTTTTTACTTTAGCCAAAGGACCAGGAACAAGACATAAATATTTTAAACATATGTTTACTATAAACATAAACAACATAATAAATATTGTTTATTTTTTTTAAACAATAAAATTTGTACTTGACTCCAAACACTACAGAAATACCTGAGGTACACTCTTACTGCACCAGCAAAGCCTGACTTGAGAGTCTACACACTTGCTTGGTTGACCCTAGCCCTCCGAACACCATACTGGGGTGATGCCAGACAAGGCTTAGTGGAAGCCTGAGCCTTTTGTGCTCACCAGAAAGTAATGAGCATGATGGTCCACCTCTCCTTTGTCTCTGTGGAAATGAGGTACAGAGCTTAGATTCTACTCCTATCTGGCACTAAGGCAGTGGTCCCTCTCCACTCACCACAGGGGATGGTCAGAGGATCCTTAGTGGACAGCCAAGGATTTCACCACCTCCCAGGAGAAACAAGGCCACCTTCCCAAACCAAGGTGTCCATGGAGGCCATACAGGCTGCAGTAACAAGGTGATCTTACCCCTCCAGAGAGGAAAATGTCAGTGGAGACCTAGTGGAAAGCTAGAAGCCCCATTCCTACCCAACAGTAATGAGAAACATGCCCACTTTTAGGTGTCAATGAAGCCCAAGTAGAGAATGTGGATTTCTACCTACACTAGGAGGTAACGAAACAAGGTTCCCCTTCTCCTGTCAGGGTTGTGTGAGAAGAAGCCAGTAGAACAGAAAGCCCAAGTACTATCTAGTTTCAAAACATAATATCCCCATGGCCCAAGTTTTAATAAGAAACACATATTATAACAAGAATGAGGGATAGCTGAAGCTGAATTAAACACACACACACACACACACACACACACACACAAAACCCCAAAAAACAAAAAACAATAACCATGATATTGATGTCAACATTGAGATGACAGAGATTATAAAATTAGCTGATGGAAGTTTTAAAGCAGTCATTATAAAGATGCATAAACAAGAAATTATTAACAAGCTTGAAACAAAAGGAAAAATAAGGATTCTTAACAATGAAATAAAGTCCCAGTTGACGTGCCTGGGTGGCTCAGTCAGTTAAGTGTCTCTTGATTTTGGCTCAGGTTATGATCCCAACATCATGGGATTGAGCCCCACATTGGGCTCTGTGCTGAGCATGGAGCCTACTTAAGATTCTCTCCCTCTCTCTCTCTCTCCTTCTTCTCCTCCTCCTCTGCCCTACTCACATGTGCTCTCCCTCTCTCTCAAAAAATAAAAAAAATAAAAAAATAAGGGTGCCTGGGTGGCTCTGTCAGTTAAGCTTCCAACTTCAGCTCAGGTCATGATCTCACAGTCTGTGCGTTCAAGCCCCAGGTCGGGCTCTATGCTGACAGCTCAGAGTCTGGAGCCTGCTTCAGATTCTGTGTCTCCCACTCTCTGCCCCTCCCCTGCTCCTGCTCTGTATCTCTCAAAAATAAATAAACATTTAAAAAAAATCTTTAAATAAATAAATAAATAAAATAAAGTTTTCCAGTAAAGAAATAGAAGACATAAAGAAGAATCAAGTGGAAATTTTAGAACTGAAAACTATGGTCACAGAAATTAAACGAAAACCGCAAAAGATGAATTAAAGAGCAGAATGAAGAAAATAGAGGAAAGAGCCTATATATTTGAAGATAGAACTATAAGAGTTAGTCAGGCAAAATAATACTGAGAAAATAGACTAACAAACAGAACCTCAGATCCCTGTGAGGCTATAACAACAACAACAAAAAAAGACATCCATTTCATTAGTGTCCCAGAAAGTGGGGAGAGGGCAGCACTGAAAAAATAATAAAGAGGAAATTAAATAAATTTCATTACAATACCATCCAAAAGCCAAACAGATTTAAAAATATGTTTATGCTGCTGAAACAACTGCATATATATATGGAAAAACAAAACAAGAAATATCAAGAAGCTAACTACAGTCATTAAAATAGGGTACTTTACAATAGGAACAAATTGCAACTAGCAATAAATCTGGAAGACATGAACAATGTTTACAGAGAAAACTATAAGTTTTTTAGATAAAATAATTACTAAGCAAATTAATAGCTAGATCATGATCTTGGATAAGAAAACAAGATTTTAAATATATGTTATCCAAAAATTGATCAGTAAAATTTCAATAAAATTCCCAGAATGTTTTTATTTAATTTCAAAATGATTTTAAAATGTGTGTGGAAAGGTGAGGCAGAGTAAAAGGGATGCAAAAATGTTTACACTCATGTAATCAAGACTCAGGGCCTGTTTCCCATTCTTGTAACTGTGTTTTGGTGACCTGGCCAATTGAGTGTCGTTAAGCCATTCGCAGCCCTGGCCTTTAAGGGAATTCACAGCTTTTGGTTTGGTCCTCTGAAAGTTCTAAATCACCATGACAAAAGTCTTTGTACTCTAAGCCTCCCCACTCTGAAAAAGGCGAAACTAACCAGAGACAGACAGGCAGACAGACAGATGTCATTTGATTAGTTCTGGCCAGCCCCTAACTATTTGAGTTAGTTCAGCAGAAACCCTAGAGATATCATGGCATAGAGGCAACCTGTACCCTGTCTAAATTCCTGAGCCTCAGAGTAGTGGGAAATAATAATGTATAATAATAATAATAAAATTGTTTTAAACCATGAAGGTTTTAGGGTAAGCAATAGGTAAGTTGAACCATACGAAGATTCAGTAAGATTATTACAAAAAGAGAAGGAAAGGAGTGATGAATACAGAATTCAAGACAATGCTTAAATTTAGATCAGGTGATAAGGCAGATGTGTCGCTTAGATGAATGGGGTGATATGTACGTTATTATCAAGTTTGTAGATCTTGTTTTGGGTGGTGATTTCTCAAGTACTGACAAATGGCTAAAAATGAATAACCGATAACCTAAATCTTAATCTTAATTTATTTTAAATGGGCTATGTGTAGACTGATAAGAATGTGTTATGAAACAAATGCTGTAATTAATCCAACTTTGGACAATCCAAATTTGGGTATCCCATGATATCCAATTTAAAAAAAAACGATCACTATCTATGGCAACGTATATTAGCCTCTATAAAATTTCAAGTCTCAAATGTTATTAGGTCCTAGTAGAATTTCTAGTCTTTTTTTTTCTTATTCTTTTTGTCTTTTAGTGCCTTGCTTCAAGGTCTTTTTATTAGTTAACAGTGTTTTCCCAAGGAAAATAAATTACACATTTAACTTCCTTATACTGCAACTGCAGAATGATTTATAGGAATTTCAACAGATGGAAAATGTTGGCAGAATTTAATATAACTCTTTCTTGATAATAATATTTGTTTCACCAGAGATGCTAATCTTAGAGACAGGTTAAATCATTATGTTCCTTCCAGGAATAAATCTAGATGAAGTACACACATTTGAAAAGATATAATAATTTCCTGTAGTGAAAGCCTTTATACTAACAGCCTGAAGTGTGTAGTGGCTCCTAGAAATGTTTTTTTAAAGAATGAAGATTTCATAACAGCCTCTTCATAAAATGCATTCTTTACTGCATAAATAAGACTGTAGCAATAACAGTTTAAAATTTTTTCAAGAAAGTACTCAATAAACCAACTGTTTTAGATTGTTGATATTCTATTCAAGACAAATATATATGCATAAGTACAGATCTTAAAAATTTTATAGAAGTAATATGCATATGAATATTCGGAAAAATACACAGAATTTATAATGGTGCCGCTCAATGACTTTTTACAAGGCATCTATCCCATGTAATAACACCTCCGTTAAGAAATGAAACATTACAACTGCCTTGGTGGTTCAGTCAGCTGAGCTCCCGGCCCTTGATTTGGGCTCAGGTCATGATCCCATTGTCTTGGAATCAAGCCCTGCATTGGGTTCCACAGTTAGCATGGAGCTTGTGTAGGATTCTCTCTCTTTGCCTCCCTGTGCCCCTCTCCCCCACTTAAGCACTCTCTCTCTCTCTCTCTCTCTCTCTGTTTCTCTAAAGAGAAAAAAGAAATGTAACATTAGCATTACCCTGGAAGACTCAGTCATGTATCTGTGCAGTCACTATATTTCCTCCTTCCCAAAGGAAACCATTATATGATATCTAAACACTGACCTTTGCCAGTTTGGGAATGCATTTCAGTAGAATCATAGAGCCTGACTTTTTAAAATATATATATATAGGGGCGCCTGGGTGGCTTAGTCGGTTAAGCGTCCAACTTTCGCTTAGGTCATGATCTCGCGGTTCGTGGGTTCGAGCCCCGCGTCGGGCTCTGTGCTGACTGCCAGCTCAGAGCCTGTAGCCTGTTTCAGTCTGTGACTCCCTCTCTCTCTGACCCTCCCCTGCTCACGCTCTCTCTCTCTCTAGAACTAAATAAAAAAAAAACTTAAAAAAATTTTTTTTTAAAAATAAAAAAAATATATATATATATGATATTTATCCATGATTCTGCATGTGGAAGATAGTAGACTTTCATTGCCGTCTGGTATTTCCCTGCGTGGATATGTCAAACTGTACCTTTTCGTGTGGCAGGTAGTGAGTACCAAGGTAGATCACCTTACTACAATCTGGGACTAAATTAATCAGAAGCTAGTTTTCAACCTCTGTAAAGGCTGGGGTGTTTTTTGTTTGCCTTTACTACCATGGTACAGTCTTTCATAGATCCCAACTAATCCTGGGGAGTTTATTAGACTCCTCTCCTTCTTGGGGGGCACTTAATTCCAATTTTTGCTTTTCTAGTACTTGTAAGAATACTAAGAACTCTGCTCAGCTTAATGTCTTAGCTGAAACCTATGAATTGCTAAGTGCCTGAAGAAGAATGTTGAGGGCAATGTCAAGCTGATGTCTGTGTACTTGCTTTTTCTCTGGGATGTTGGACCTCTACTCTAGCCCTAGTTGCCTAAGCTAGTCTCAAGTTCCTTTAATAGTTTATATATACATAAACATATAATATATATTATATATAAACATTTTATATATAGATTTATATTATATATTTTTTTCTTTTACCTCATTAAGATATCGCTAGTGGAGATCTGGTCTGAACAAGTTCATTCACTAGAGCTGGAATCATTCCTTGGTTGACACCTAAAACACCCCCTCTTCCCCAACTTTGTATTCTCTCCTTTTGCATTGTCCCACTTATTGTTCAGAGTAATTTTCTCCAAATTCTACTCTTCTATCTCAAATCCCCCACATCACTTGTCTAAACCTGGAGCATAAATAGTTCTACATAATTGTTGAATAAATGGGCAAAGTCTATGGAAGACTCTCTCACTCCTTTCACTGAAATATCTAGAGCCCTATTTACTGCAGACTTAGCCTTCATCTTCAACTCCTTTACCATCCATAAAATGGAAATATCACTCTCTGTGCAAAGACTGTGTTACCTTGCACCTATTTCAGGGATATTTTTCTCATATTCTGCTTATTTCTCACATAAACAGGAAAATTGTGAGTTTTGAAGATGGTTTTAAAACTCGCTTTTTCACTTCTATTTCTTTTGAGTTTCACATTGCTCAGTTATCACCTTCTGTTCTTCCTCATCTTTGATATCTAACAAGTTTTTATTTAACAAACACACACTGAAGCTGTGTGGAATATTTCTTCATCAAACCCATTTTCTTTTCCTCTGAGTCATATAGCTAGACTGTTGTCTCAGCTTCTCCAACTGCTATGTGTGACCATGCAATTGAGTCTGGCCAATGGAGTTCAAAGGATGTGATGTCATCATTTTCAGCTGAGCCCCATAAATGCTCTATCCTTCTCTTTCTCCATCTTCCAGCTCAGTATTATTTCCATAGTAACACTGCAGGTTACATGTGGAAAATGGCAGCTCCCCCACCCCCTGCCATCATCTTGTGTCTCTGAATGACTGTGTGGAGCAGAGCCCCTTGCTGCTGGTTGGATTTTAAATAAACTGGATAACTACTGGATTTGAAATTTACATGTTACTGCCCTTAGAGTTACCTTTGGTTATGCATCATGCTACTTCTCCATATTGATAAATTCTGCTATAATTGTAGAACTTTTAGGATTTTAAGACCAAAAAGTATACTAGCATTATAGTTCTTGGACCTTACCATGGGACAGCTTTCACTCTAATGTTAACAAACTTTACTTCCATTTCTGAAAACTAGAGAACCTAACATATTCTCTAATGTGAAGTTCTTGTACATCCAATTCTTTCTGTAATTTGTAACCTTAGTTATTTCATCAATACTAACCAGTCTTTTAACCTGTTCTTGTCTCCCCTTCCATTGTTCTCAGTAATTATTCTGAGTTCTCTTGTCTCATCTCAAACCTTTTATGCAGCCCACTAATTCCTACCTTCTCATATTCTTAGGTTTCCTGAGGCATTGAACCCATTATAGATCTCTCCTACAATAAAATAAATATTTGAATTACTTTAATTCTCATACCAAACCCTCTTCTACCTCAGTGACTTAGGAAATATATTGCAGACTCTGTAGATCATTTGAAATAAGTCACTTAATATCTTCGACTCATCTGTAAAATGGGATTTGAAATCTTTGAATTGACCATTCAGATCTATTATGATGACCAGATAAGGTAATATGTATGAAAATCCTGACTTTTTAAGGGATAATTACAATCTTCATCCATGATACTGTACTGTTTTCATTTCTAGTTAGACAGTGTTACCCCCATTATCAAATACGCTTTATTATGAAAAATTCCAGAATGTTAAGTTGGAAGATTTATGGGAACAAAAGTCTCTGTGGTCAGGAAATGGATGGTGATTTCTTAGTTTTATCATCATAGATTAAGTCCTGTGTTTAGTCATTCTTTGGATATTGTACTCATAAGGATACACATATATGTCATTCCTCATTGCCTCCAGATGCAGCAAATAAACAATCTCTTCACTATTGTTTTCACAGTTTGAATTTATAGGCTGGTAGCTAACAGTCGAATAAACAGCATTCATATCTCAACCAGAAAGTTCAGTTTACAAACTTCTCTCCTGATGTGTATGTTCAATGAACATGTTTGAACATCTATTATCTTTGAGGAGGTGCACTTGCAAAGGATATATCTTTAGGAGATATAACTTTAGGGGATATAACTAAAATGCAACTCCCATAAACTGACTAAATTGGAAGATGCCACCTATAAGATTCATACAGTTGCTCCAGCTGCACCTAGAACCCGTTCCAAATTCCTGTCTCCCTCACTTATTACACCCCATCAGTGAGCAAGTCTAACAATTTTATGAGCTAAATATTTCTCACATGTGTGCCTTTTTCTTTAAGGTCTTCAGCATTTGTCTCCCCATAAGTTGACCTTGCATATATCACAAGTTTTATGTCATATACCTATTACTTTTAATGTTATATTCAAACCAAGGAGAACTTAGTATAGTCTACAAATATGATTTTCTACATACCCATGGCTTTGCTCACATAGTTTTCTCTCACCAAAATATCTATTCTCCTATTTGTTTTCTGGCAAATATTATTTGGTTCTCTCCACTCACCAAATGATGTGCTTCTGAAATCTACCTGTAGACAATGCACAAACCTCAATCATTATGTTTACCATCTGTATAAATTGTATCTGTTTTTAGCTTATCTTCATTAGTAGACTTTGTTGCAGTGATATCTCAAAAGTAAGGATAGTATTAGGATCATCTTGGAATGCCCAGAAATGTAGTATTAACTTAGAATAAATCAAACTTAACATGGTCTCAATAAATATTTAACTTATCTTGCAATACTTGCTAGATCATTAATAAACAAAATAAATTTCCACTTAATAGATTGAAAGTAGAATTTTCAACTCTAACAATAGCTGTCAAAAGATAATAAATTTTCTTAATTTTTTAAACATTTGTTCATTTTTGGGAGTGAGAGAGACAGAGCATGAGGGAGAGGGGCAGAGGGAGTGGGAGACACAGAATCAGAAGCAGGCTCCAGGCCCTGCTGCACTTTCAGCACAGAGCCCAGTGCAGGGCTAGAACTCATGGACCGCGAGATCATGACCTGAGCTGAAGTCAGATGCTTTAACTGACTGAGACACCTAGGTGCTCCAAAAAAAAAAAATAATAAGGTAGTTCCCAAATACTGAAAGACATTAATTGTCATTCTAAAACTGTATTCCAGCTAAACTACCATTAAATAAGAGGATAAAATAAATGTACTCTCAGCGAAAATTAAAAAAAACAATTAAAGTGTTTCTCGAAGAAAATTTCAATGCAGTGTTTATCAAAGAATGCAACTGACCCAGAACAACACAGGTTTAAACTACATGGTCCCACTTTACTAGGATTTTTTCCAAGAAATACAGTACAGTATTGTAAATCTATTTTCTTTTTCTTATGATTTTCTTAATAACATTTTCTGTTTTCTAGCTTACTTTAATGTAAGAATACAGTATATAATACATATAACATATAAAATATGTGTTCATCGACTATGTAATCAATAGACTTCTGGTCAACAATAAGCTATCCAGAGTTAAGTTTTTGGGGAGTCAAAATTTACACACAGATTTTCAACTGGATAGGGGGTTAGCAACCCTAACCTCCGCATTGTTCAAGGGTCAACTATATGTTTTACTAAGACATTTCTTTAAAAAAGAAAAATTGATGTTAAAAGAATCTGTGAACAAGAGGTTGGCATATATGTGAGTGATTTCAAATAGCATCATCTGTATAAAATGCACAAGTAATGACAATGACTAACTTAGGGGTGAGAACCATGTTGGAACTAAAATACTTGACAGCAATGTGTACAGTGGCAAGGGGTGGGTTGTGGATAAGTCTTAAACATGCAAAGGCCTCAGATTATTTGATAGTAGAAATGTTAATTAAGATTGTTAAATTTTAATGGCAACCACTCTAGCATGCATGTAGAATGTTGATCTTCTGGACCAGCAAAATATGCATAAAATTACAGGAATACTTAAGTGGCTCAAAAGAATGTAAGAGGACAAAAAAAAAAAGAGCAGAGACATAGAGAAGTTACTACGAAACTTGCATTCAGGTGCTAGCAAGTCCCCAAATCTATTGGCAAAAAGTAGGTTTGGCAGTTAAAGAGCATAGATTTTTAGATTGGGAAAACTGTAAATGGAAATGTAATTTGGCAAGAACTTTGAAAAGTACCAGGACAATGGATACAAAAAGTTTCACATTGATTTCCCCTTTTTAACTACACAATACCATTTCTAGTAATTGACCCAAAAGAAATAATTAGAAATAGCACTCAAAGAAATACACGCAGACGAGACAAACATGAATACAAAAATACTTCACACTATGCAAAAAAACAAAAACAAAAAACACAGGTTCTCCAAACCCTTTCTTATTATAATAAGAACTAACATTTATAAATTTTAACTTTTATTTCTTTCCTTTCATTAGTACGTAGAAAAGGACTAAAAATGCCACAATATGAACAGAAGCCCTTTCCTGAGAATGAGCCATTGGGTGATCAGATTTTTTCTTCAATATTCTCTTCATATTTGCGACCATGAAAATGCATTGTTTTTGTAATCAGAAATATATTGTAATTTTTCTTCACTAGAACTCATAGTATGCTTTGAGTGTACTTCATAGGCGGTATAATTTGGTTGAGTCTAACACTGTCAAGAGAATTTACATTTGCACCTTTCCTTAAAGTCTTTCATGTATATGTGTGCATGCACATGTGTGAGCATTACTTCATACAAATTTTAGAAGAAGCTTTAGGTAGATATTGTTATTATCCATTTTCACAAATAAGGAGACTAAAGGTCAGAGATTGTAAGACTTAGCCTAATCCTTGCTATATAGATTCTGTGTCCTCTGTGCCAATTTCTTAAAATATGTATGGACCACTAGTATGTTTTCTAAATTTGTAGGTCAATTTCTATAAGGCTAATGAATGGCAGTTGTGATGGTTTGGTGAATATGCAAATATGTACACAGGCATCCCCTCTCAGTGAGTTCTTTCCCACCACTCTAGGAGCATGAGAGCCAAGCAGCTGTCCCGATGTAAATTCCTTAACAAGCTGTAACCACAGACATAAACACCTCTCACAAATGAGGAACCTTCTCATGACCATGTCACTGCAATTTTTGACAATTTCCCAAAGCCATTAGGAAACATTCCCCAATCTCACAGACAGTACTTGAGGTTTTGTGCTTTTTTGGTTTTTTCCCAGTGTGTAAAGAGAAGTAGGGGAAGATAAAACTGGACAGTTTCATGCAGTGTGGGACTTCTCAGCTACCTGCAGGAGGCGACATGTCTTTCGTCCTACTTTCTGTCCTCTGGCTCATCACTCAAACTCAAGGTAAGCACCATATTTTATACAAGAGTCGAATTACTTAGTGAATTTTAAAGTGCTCTTGAGAAAGTAACATGCTCATCTGACCCATCGATCACTGCATTTTTGTATATTTATTTAATTTCAGTATACTCCGTCCTCATAGTCAAGGTGTTGTGATTGATATAATAATTTAATTAGGATGTACCTGAAACTTACCTTTAATTCAATAATGCTACCAGATCTATAATTTTATTTTCTAAAACACACATCCCAAATGGCACCAGAGAATTAACTTCCAGACCAGCCATCAAGAATTTCCTCACCATCTCCAATGTTATCTTGAATAACATAGATATTTTCTACCTCATAAGGAGAAAATCATTTATCAAGACACGATTTGACCAGAAACTGTGTCAGGATGGATGACTCTTAAGTAAAATTAGCATCAAATTAGACATAATTGTATTATTAAGCAAAATTAAAATTAATTGGACAACTGAACATTTATAATAGGGTTAAGACTAAAATCTAGTTAAAATTTACTCTAATCTCAATCCCACAACTTTTTACACTAATTGGGTTCATATTCTCCATCAATAAAAGAAAAACTTCTAGTAATAAATTTATAAATTTTCTGTTTTCCTATGTAATGAATCTTTTCTTGGATAGCATCATAGCAGATCTTTGGGGGCTGGCTAGGAGAAAATTTTTGCTTGACAAGTTTCCTTCCAGTTCTTCACATGAGCCAGGTGTAAAACTGCTTGGAGTTCCCAAGGTAACCCTGTCTGTCAGTGGGAAATTGTCTCCAAGTACAGACATTTATCTTTGAAAATGGGAGCATTTAAAAACAAGACTGACCCTATATGGAACAATTAAAATAAAAAGTAGATAAGGCATACCTGCCACCTTCCTAGAGTGGCACTACATTATTTTATATATTTTATGTCATTCAATGTTTACACGGGCCTCCATTTTTAGATAAGTAAACCGATAGGAAAGAAAAATAGCTTTTATAAGGTCATTTAGCTAGAACTTAAGACCACATCTTCTGGCTCCAATATCAGTTCTTTCCCTACTATATGTAAGCAAAATAGGAAATGGTCTATGTAATGTTATACCAAGTGTATCAAGAAGGACATTTAGTCCACTTAGGCTACTTGCTATCTGGTTTTCCTACTTGCTATCTGATGCTTTAAAACTGCTTCAGCAGAGATAACAAAAATTCTGTCTCTCTGTGAAATCTGGAGTCTTGAGGGTAAATGCTATGAGACAAAGAACAGAATGGTTTTGTTACACCTTGAAATAAAATAGCGGTCAATAGGGTCTTCCCTAAGAATGAAGTATTATATGTGTATAAAAATTTGATTTTTGGAAGGGAGAGTCTGAGATTTCATCACAAAGAAAAAAGACATAGAAAGAAAAAAGAGATCTCTGAGAACACTGAGAGAAAATTCCACAATTTTGAATTAGAGTAGACTAGAGTAGAGAAAAGGAGGGAACTAGACTACAGGGAAGGATTCCTGGTTCCCGTAATCTCCCACATATTGGAGATCATCAAGAAATTGCCCTATCTTTCCAGAATAGGTAGATAGAGCAAAAGAAAAATTCTTTGTTATCAAAGCTGATAAAGAGGAAGGAGTAACTTGTTTCTCTTAATGTTTACTTTCTGGACTGGAATTCAGTCTTCTCTACCATTTCAGCAAAACCAACCAACCCAAACCAAAACAAAACCAAAGACTTTTAACTGTGTTATATCAATATTATCTTTCTTTCTCTCTAGCAATGGCAATAAAGCAAAAACCTGAATTAGAGCTCTATGAAGTAGTTCACCCTAAAAAACTACACATTTTACACACAAGGAAGATACAAGACAACAAGACAGAGAATGGCAAAGAGGTAAGCAATGTGAATGACTCCAGGATTTTACAAAGAACCAATAAAGAGCCTTTTTACTCATAGAAGCGATGTCTAATAGTTTACTTTTGAAGCCCATATCCACAGCCACCCGTTGTCCAGGAAAAAATGCTGGATTTCTTAGAATGATTTTACAATTAAGCTGTAGGAAGGGAGTTAACTGGTTCACTTGCTCAGAAAGAATAAAGTGGGTTGGACATCTCTCCATGTTTAGAGGATAGGGAGAGAGCATAGGAAGACAGTCATTTCTAGAAGGTATTTCTTTTTTTTTTTAATNCATTGTCTCTCTCTCTCTCTGTCAGAAAAAAAAAAAAAAAAAAAGAGTACTTAAAGGAACTTTTTAAAGTTTTATTTGTGTAATTTCTATACCCCACGTGGGGCTCAAAATCACAAACCTGAGATTAAGAGTCACATGCTAATCCAACTGAGCCAGCCAGACACCCCTAAAAGAATTTATTTTAATGTTTATTTCCTTATTTTGTACTCAGTCATGATCTCATGGTTTATGAGTTCAAACCCTGCATGGGGCGCTGCACAAACAGTTAGGAACCTGCTCGGGATTCTTTCTCGCTCTCTGCTCCTTTCCCGCTCATGTGCACATTCTCTCCTCTCTCTTAAAATAAACAAACTTAAAAAAAATAGTTTATGGAGAATGGTCTAAAAGAACAAAATTAGAGCATTTAACCCTCTCAAAATAAAGAAATAAACATTAAAAAAATTCCTTTGGGGTGCCTAGCTGGTTCAGTTGGAAAAGCATGTGACTCTTAATCTTAGGGTTGTGATTTTGAGCCCCACATGGGGTATAGAAATTACTTACACAAATAAAACTTTAAAAAAAAAGTCTTTTAGAGAGCAAGCAAGGGATAGAGATGGAGACAGAAAATCCTAAGCAGGTTTCATGCAGTGAGCACCTAGCCCCATGTGGGGCTTGAACTCATGAACCATGAGATCATTACCTGAGCCAAAATCAAGAGTCAGATGCTTAACCAGACATCCCAGGAATCTTTTTCAAATGCACATCATAAAAAATTTAAACTTTCTTTTGAGAGAATTTAATATCTGAAAAAACAATGGCTTTACACTAGGCAACATTGCTTACATTTTGTATCACTGCACAAACATTAGTTATAAATGTTTCTATCTCACTTAATTATGTGAGAACTTTAATCTATTTTATTTTCTATAGAACCATTCCTAGGTCATTGAATTGATCTTTAATGTTCATTAAGGTATATATAGAGTATCACAATATTTTCTCACCTAACCCATAGTGATTGCATTTGTAATCAATTTTGCTTGGAGTAAAATAAATAACAACAAAATTATATATAACATTTTTTCATTTTCCAAAAGTCAATAGTGAGAGTGCTTTTCATGTACAATGATTCTTTATTGAATTATAATTGACATGAAATATTAGTTTCAGGTGTCCAACATAGTGATTCAAAATTTTTACACTTTATGATATGATCACCTTGATAGATCTAGTTACCGTATGTCACAATACAAAGTTATCAGTATTTACTACATTCCTTATGCTGTCCATCAATCCTCATGACTTACTTATTTTATAAGTAGAAGTTTGTACCTCTTACTTCCCTTCACCTATTTCACCCAACCTCCAACTTCCTCTCCTCTTTGGCAACTGCCAATTTGTTCTCTGTATCTTGAGTCCATTTCTGTTTTGTTTTGTGTGTCCTTCTGTTATGTTTTTTTAGATTCCACATACAAGTGAAAGCATACAGTATCTGTCTTTGTCTTACTTATTTCACTTAGCATATACCCTTTAGGTCGTCCATATTGTCACAAATGACAGGTTTTCATTCTTTTTTTATTAGTGACCGAGTAATATTTCTATAGACCACATCTTCTTTATCCATTCTTCCATGGGTAGACATTTAGGTTGCTTCCATATCTTGGCTATAGAAAAATGCTGTCATGAGCAAAGAGATATACGGAACTTTTCACATTAGTGTTTTCATTTTCATCAGATCAAGAGCCCAAATCAGATCATGATTAGTGGATCACATTGTAGTTCTATTTTTAAGGTTTGGAGGAAACTTCACCCTGGCCTCCACAGTGGCTGCACTGCTTTGCATTCCCGCCAACAGTTTACTCTTCTTCACATCCTCTAAGACACTTGTTATTTCTTGTCTTTTTGATAATAGCCATTCTGATAGCTGTGAGGTTTTTTCTCACTGTCATTTTGATTTGCAGTTCCCTGAAGGTTAGTGACATGGAGCATCTCTTCATGTGTCTGCTGGCCATGTGGATGTCTTCTTTCAAGAAATGTCTATACATGACTTCTGTCCACTTTTTTATGGGGCTGTTTGTTTTTTGTCGAGTTCTATGGATTCTTTTTATACATTTTGGATATTAACTCCTTGTCATTGTATCACTAACAAAGATCTTCTATTTGGTAGATTGCCTTTTCATTTTGCTGATGGTGTCCTTCACTGTGCAAATGCTTTTTTGTTTTTAATGTTTTATTTATTTCTAGGAGAGAGAGAGAGAGAGACAGCGTGAGCAGGGGAGGGTCAGAGAGAGAGGGAGACACAGACTCTGAAACAGGCTCCAGGCTCTGAGCTGGCAGTCAGCACAGAGCCCGACACGGGGCTCGAACCCACAAACCGCGAGATCATGACCTAAGCGAAAGTCGGACGCTTAACCAACTAAGCCACCCAGGCGCCCCTCTAGAAGGTATTTCTTGCCAAGTTCACCAAACCTATGTCTCTCCCCCGCCCCCAACTCACCTCCTGCCCCACTGAATCACTTTTTCCGTGGTCATCTTGTCTGTGATGGAGAGCTCAACATTATCTCATTAAGTGGTACGATTTATAAAATTTATTAAAGAAGGGCTCCTGGGTGGCTCAGTCGGTTAAGCATCAGACTCTTGGTTTTGGCTCTCAGGTTATGATCTCACGGTTCTTGAGTTCTAGCCCTGCATCAGGCTCTATGTTGGCAACGCAGAGCTTGCTTGGGATTCTCTCTCTCCCTATCTCTCTCTCTGCCCCTCCACTGACTCATTCTCTCTCTCTCACTCTCTCTCTTTCTCTCTTAAAAATAAATTAATTAATTTAAAAAATTTAATTTGTTAAAGATATTAACTGACTATTACATTGTTGCAAATAGTTACAACTTTTACTTTTTAAATAATTTTTACTTTATTTAGTTCTTAGTAGGTTTTTAGTTGGTTTCCTTTAGTATATTTGGTTTGGTTTTAAAGTAATAAAAATATGTGCCTTATTATTATATCATTAGTGATCAATTAGGATACACAGGACAGAAAACTGTAGAGTAGGGCAAATAATAACTCCCTATCTTACATCATAGAACTAGTTAATCTGTGGACATTATTGAATATCTTTTAATAATAATAATAATATTGAATATTATTGAATATATTGAATAAGTGTATTACTTATCACTATTACTACATTATTGAAATTTTTGTAAATCCATCTTAATGTACAATTTATGTTTCATTTTATATATTTTGAATACATAAAAGAACTATTTTATCCTACATACATTTGTAATTATTCTTCTATAAATATTACATGTATCATTTAATATAATATAATATAAATTGATATAATTTTTATACCAGAAAGATAATTGATATCAGAAATATAAATTGATATCATTTTATTATTAAATATTTTTAGGAAAGATATGAACCTGAACTTCAGTATCAGATTACATTAAATGGAGAAGAAGTTGTTCTTCACCTACAAAAAAGCAAGTAAGTTGTACTTCTTGAGTCTAACCCATAGATTATGTGAAGAGAATGTGGAAAAATACACCTTCTTAAGACTCTATTTAGTGTGATTTGAGATAGAAGATATGAAGTAAGTATGTTGAGTTTTAGATGTTACTAGACTGTGCTAATGTTATCTAAGAAGGTTGATGCTTTCTGAGGAAATTACATGCAAAGTAAAAAAGCAAAGAGAGGACCCAAAGATAAATGCCTTTCTTCCTTCATACCTCTCCTGATTTACCGAAAATCTTTTCTACCCAGATAAACTCAAATTTTTTATGTGACTTCCCATTACTTTTATAAGAACATATGTGGGACGCCTGGGTGGCTCAGTCAGTTGAGTGTTGACTCTTGATTTCAGCTCAGGTCATGATCCCAGTGTAATGGGATCAAGCCCCACCTCAGTCTCTGAGCTGAACGTGAAGCCTGCTCGAGATTTCTCTCTCTCTCTCTCTCTGCCCCCTCCCCTTCTGGCACTCCCTCTCTCAAAAAAAAATAAAGAACATATGTAAGGGTTATTCAAGGCATACAGCCTTGAGATAGGTCCCTGGGGACGGGGCTCTATCAAGTCCTACATTTGTCAGTAAACTTCTCCCTGAAAACAATGGACTTTTATGCCTATTTGTGACCCAGAACCCTTCAGAGACCCTGTGGAGACTGTGTCCTTGGTGTGAAGAATCCAAAAATAACCCATCTGAGGACAGAGAATTTGCAGTTGAAAAGTATCTGGGGGCATTTCTTCCCTTGGACCTAGTGAGTATAACTGAGGCTTTGATTTGCTTCAGCAGCAGAGTTTCAATGTCAGAAAAGGATCAGTGGGTCAGAAAGTCTGCTTTCTCATCGTAGACACAATCATTCTTTTTGTGCTGAAGATTATGTGAGGAACATTAGCCCTTATTACCACTTTCAGTGTATCATGCAACTCTTTGAACTTTGCAGACATCTCTTGGGGCCAGACTACACTGAAACATATTACTCATCCACAGGGGAGGAAATCACGACAAGCCCTCAGAACATGGTAGGTTCTGACTGCATTCTGGGACACTTTCTGGGATCTGCTACTTATGTTGTAAGATGTATAGATGCATGGACAATTAAAAAGAAATTGAAAGACTAGGAGGAAAGGTACCCATCTATGACCAATGAGAACAAATGAAAAAATCAGAGTTGGCTTTTTTAAAAGGTAAGGATATAGTAGGAGGCTTCCAAGTAGTATATTTGTAGAAACAACTACAAGTTCACTTTCCCTTAGACCATCTTATCAAAAGGTTAGAAATATTTTCCCCAGTAGGTACTTGAAAAGTCATATAGCTATTTACTCTTTTTGAACAATACATGCATGTATCCTCAGGTCAGAAATGGGATATCAATTACTTAATGAATATAAGGTTATATCTTGTTAAACTACCATACTATAGATAATGCCAAAGCCTAGATGTCAAACATACAAAATCAATGCCAAGGGAAGAGCAGGGAGAGAATACAGAAAGACCCAGTCATGGAGTATTAAGAATCTAAATGAGTTTCTCAGAGCTGCTCTCCTTGGGCACCCCAAAACATTTACGTACCTATAAAAAGACAAAACTTCTGTCACACAATTGCTCTTTGTTCCCTTCTCACATCAAAACTCTCATTTCATGGATATCTGGATTTTTGCTAAGATTTAAATTAATCCATTCTCAAATGTGAATGGCTGATATTATCTGAATTTGGTACTTTTTCCAAATCCTCTACAAGAAAATGTTTATGATGACAAAGTTTCTTCCAAATGCAAGAAAAGCACAGATGGAATTTCAGACCCTGAGGTCAGTCAGTTTATTTTGAATAAGAGTTTCCTCAATGGCTTGTTGGCTCCTTCTACATTAAGTGACCCCTATTTTGCTCATATGGAGTACTGACTGTGTCTGAATCTCTAGTTATGGACAGATTCTCTGTGGTTTTGATGCTGGTAAAGGGATTCCACTAACCCACCAATTAAAATGATGAGTTGGACAAACTAATATGAGGGGCTCAGGAGTGGTAGCATGGCTTCTTGAGGACCTTGGTATCTAGAAAAATGGGTACCTCATTTTATATACAGGTGACAAATAGTATCTTAAGCACTCAGCCCAGGGAAGCCAAACTCTCAAAAGTTGGTCCTCAAGCCTGAGAGCTCTTTGGAAACATTCTTGAACCCGGGGGGCTGGCCACGTCTCAGATGCAGTGTCCAAGTTCACCATGAGCTCGCTTAGGTTCATACTCCCTGGACTTTTCTTTTGTGCAATGAGTTCCAGAAAGACAGCCCAGCCATCAAAGATGGAGTTTTCAGGGTGAGTAGTGGAGAAGTTCATAAAAATCTCTGAAGTTTTCACTGTCTCTGTGTCTGGGAACCGGTCTGGCCACTGCCACTATTTGAAGAATTTTCCTACGTATTCAAAATAACAGCTTTCACCACAACTGTGATACATTTATTCTGACAGTTAAAAAAATATATATTTCTTTTTTTCGACTTTAGGAACACTGCCACTATAAAGGACACATACTAAATGAAAAGGATTCTGTTGCCAGCATTAGTACTTGTAATGGATTGAGGTGAGAGCCATTTGCAAAAATATTAGACAGCAAGCACCGTTCTATTGCACTGAATTGAGTCTTCCTAGACATCGTGTCTTCCTATCTTGGTAAAATCTCCTGCATGGGTAAAATGCTATTAACATGAAGAATAAGGTATCACTCTTGCAATCATTTTATAATCTGTTAAAATTATGTTTAACATAGTTTTGAGAGTGTGTGTGTGCACACACGGACTCGTGTGTGTGACCTTTCTGTTTACAAAGATAATTCTTGCCAATTAGGAGGAGTTTGGGAAGTGAAAGAAAGCACAAATAAAAAAATAGCCACTGCAAAATTGTGCTTATAAGTGACATTATCATTAACACTTTGTCATGTTTGCAGCCTTTGGCCTATAGACATATATCTTCATTGTGTGATATCATAAGCATTTTCCCATATCATGAAATCCCTTCATAGATGTAATGTTTAATGACTATCTATGCTGTAGCTGTAACACTCCATCATATGAATTCACTTTATGTTTCTGAATTGATTTACTTACTAAAAAGTAAAATTCTCTAAGCTACTATTAGTACCAACCTGTTCCTCTGGCTGATTTGCTCATCATTTTTTCTCTTCTCTGGGGTTTTTAGTATCTCAATCCTCCTTTACTCTATCCTCCATTATATTCTTCAGAGTTTTCCAAGAAATATTTGCTAAGTGTGTAAATAAACTAGGGACAAATATTCATTGAACTTCTGATACAAATTTCAAATTCTTTGGGATAGCTTCATCTTAGCAATCCTTGTTTAGAATTGTTTAGTAAATAATGTAACGCTCATTTTATTCTTGACAAGTATGAGTTATAATTTAAGTTAACGAAAGTTAGCTGGAAGACTTCTGAATGAAAACTGTCCATGTGAACTTAGGATTTAGGGAGAGTTGTACTACATTCTGGTCAGTATTGTGACTGTTGTAGCAGAGAATCTTGAAATATGATTCTTTGTATTTCACAGAGGACACTTCACATATCATGACCGAAGATATATGATAAAGCCTCTGAAAAGTACAGACCAAGAAGAACATGCTGTCATCACCTATAGCCAAGAAGATCTTGACCTGGCTAATCACACATGTGGTGTAAGAAATGTTGGCAGGAAACACGGCCATATTCGAACCTCTAGGTCACTCAGTAGCCCAGAGGTAAGTGTAGCTTTCCTATGTCATCCTTTTTCCCACTGTCTCAGCAATGATATATGACATACCATTGTGTTCAACAGTTACTGGGATGGGTAAAGGCTATAATTCATTTACCAATTCTTTCACCGAATTTCCCCCTGGTTTAAAAAAAAATCTTATTGTAACTTTATCCAGTCTTTTAGGATAAACATGATTATTAATGATGTTATTTTACTCTTTGTAAAGCAAGAAGACTTTCTTCAGGCTAAGAAATACATTGATCTCTTTTTGGTGCTGGATAATACCTTTGTGAGTACAAAATATGGGTGCTTCTGGGGCAGTTAAGTCAACTGTTAAGATTTCTTATCCAGTGAACACAAGCAATAAGCTATTCTAGCTGAAAACATAGACCCTGTCCACCTGATTGTCATGCCTTTTCTACCTGCCTTGTCGGCACTAGTTCTCACTTACCTACCCACTTTGATGTCCACCTGCTTTCAGTATACTCAGGTATTGGAAGCATACTTAATACTAGATAGCTACAAGAAATTAATAATTTAAATTTGAAGAATAATAATGAAATGAAAAATTTAATGAAAAATAATGAAAAATTTAAAGAATGGGTTGTTTTAATATTTTTAAAATTCTCACTCCATTATTAAATATAAAACAGATACAAAACTATATACAATTTATAAATTATATTTACAAAAACACTAGGATCTGTGATTCTAACTTAGCAAATATCGCCTTCTAATCAAATTTTAATAATATTGAGTTAGTTAGAACATTGAAATTGTTCCTTTGATCTCTTCACTCTTAGAAATGAAAACCCTGAAATATATACAAATGCCTCCTCTTTTCCTTACTGAAGAATTCTTACATTTAAAAAGAATTTGTTGAAGCACAGAGTGTTATACAAGTTAGACATGAATGAATACGCATTTACTGATGTTGAAATCTGTAATTTTTCTTCAAATGTTAAATCTTGAGCCACATCAACTTTATTTTTTAGTTATGTTTGCATTTTGTATTTTACAGTATAACATATATAAGGGGAATCTAACTTTGATAAGAAGCTTTTTGTTTGATGTGATGAACCTACTCAATGTGGTAAGATATTTGTCCTGTGAATGTGTATTTCCACTTAGAAACCTGGGACTTCACCAAAGGAGTTTTCACCCAAGAAATAGTTGGGAGGGTCACAGTGGCTGAACATCAGCAGTTTTGGGAGATTTAGCAGGCAAGGATCAGCAAGTTAAAATCACATATACTGTAGCAAAGTCAACTTCAAGGATTTCTATTTTCAAAATGGGATACACTTATCCATCACTTGTGGTCAGCAAAAGATCTAAGACAATACAGAAATCGCAGACATTTTCATGAAAAAAAAAATGCTCTTCCCACAGATCTATAATACAATAGATATTCAAGTGGCATTGGTAGGTATGGAAATCTGGTCTGACATTGATAAGATCAAGGTGGTACCCAGAACAGGTGTCACCTTTACCAACTTTCTGAATTGGCATCATTCCAATCTGGAGAAAATGAAGGCGCATGACCACGCACAGTTACTCAGGTGAGCACATGCCGGCCAGGGCAAGGTGTATGTAGGCAGAGTGGATAGTTATCCCGAAGGGTTCTTGGCAGAGATTTCTGTTCAATTTTATCTCCCCAAGCCTTGTCAGGGAGCCTGAAGTTCTCCCATTAAGAATGCATCAGTAGGAATTTGGAGACTCATGTTAGGTCACTAAAATAGACTCCTGGATGTGGGATAACCATCTGTGATTATTATAATGCTATGGAGTAGCAGAAGATTTTATGCGGCCTACTGAATATGAAAAGAGTAGAGAAACAGGAAATCTAAACATAATTGACAAAAGCTAATGGTTCCAAAGACTTACATTGTGACAATATGCCTATAACTTTCACACAGTGGAATTGGCTTCAACAATCGACATGTAGGAATGGCAGCCTCGAATTCCTTGTGCTCCCCATCTTCAGTTGCCGTTATTGAGGTTGGTAAACTCATAGTAAGGCTCCCTGTGGTTCTGTATCCTCTATGATAAACCAGAATAATGCCTTATACAGAGTTAGCACAATGAACGTTTGCTGAGTTGGTAAATAAAAGTAGAAATAAAACTACTGGTAGGTCATTACACTGAAGATAACTTGGATTAGGAAACAGAATATTTCCTTAGACTGGTCCTCCTGGAAGTACTCATTCTTTAGTTGGTATTAGGGAATAAAAACAGGAAATTGGAACAGAAAGGGCACCCAGATGCCCTCTGTGGCCTGAGCCAACTTCAAATTAATCATCTTCAGTATCAATGGCCAGAGAGGTAAGTCAATGTGGATTTTGGAGTCATTTGGCCATATGCTACCCATGTCAAGCATTCTGGCAATTGTTTTTGGAGGCCTTTGAAAACGTAGTATAGTACTTCCTATGAAGAACGTAATTACTTCAATTTAATCATGGTTTACCAAGAACTCCTCACTAGCTTAGCAAATATTTTTTTTAATGTTTTATTTATTTCTAGGAGAGAGAGAGAGACAGTGTGAGCAGGGGAGGGTCAGAGAGAGAGGGAGTCACAGACTCTGAAACAGGCTCCAGGCTCAGAGCTGGCAATCAGCACAGAGCCCGACGCGGGGCTAGAACCCACGAACCGCGAGATCATGACCTAACTGATGGTTGGATTCACAGAAGCCAACCAGTTCAAATGTTATTCAATGTTTTACAATAACCAATGGCAAGGAAAAGAGCTTACTGACTCATTACTTTGCATCTGTCAAACTATTTTTTTTAAAATAACTGAAAATACTAAGTAATAGATGTTTCTGGGCTTTTTGTTTTGTTTTGTTTTGTTTTTGTTTTTTTTTTCCAGGCTAAGAAAAAGAATAGTGTGGCTCTTGTAGGAGTGATGTCACATGAGTTGGGTCATGTCCTTGGTATGCCTGATGTTCCATATTACACCAAATGTCCCTCAGGGAGTTGTGTGATGAATCAATATCTGAGGTGAGACTTTGTCACCTTTGAGAAGAAATATATATTTCTTAAATCTTAAAAAAGTCAGATGCAGTCTATATAGTGAACAGATTTTTTTTTTTTATCAAGGAATATGAATTCCATTAATTCACACTCCAGCCTATTGATGCACATGTTTTACTAGCTTATCAGGACTCATTACTTCAGATTTCCAAGTATGTCAAGTTAGAGATTTTGAGTATGGTAACCATGTTATTTTAACTTAGAATAATGTTTAATGGGCAAGATATGAAAGCAACCCATATGTCAATCAATAAATGAATAGATTAAGAAAATGCAGTTTGTGTGTATATACGTATATATATGTATACACACACACACACACACACACACACACTGCATTTATATACCTATATAATGAAATATTACTCAGTCATTAAGAAGAATGGAATCTTGCCATTCATGTCAATATGAATGGACATAGAGGGTATTGTGCTAAGTGAAATAAATCAAGGAAAAAGATGAATGTTGTACTATTTTATTTATAAGTGGAAGTTAAAAAACAAACCAATGAACAAATTAACAAATGAACAAGCTAATGAACAGACAAAAACAAAAATATACTCATAAATACGGAGAACAAACTGGTGGTTGCCAGAAAGGGGAGGGGAAGAGGATGGGCCAAATAAGTGAAGGGGATTAAGATGTACCAACTTCTATTAAATAGTAATATTTTTCTTAAAATATATTAATTAAGATGACGACAACATTCTTATATATCCCCATCACTAATCACTCAATCCATTTTTATGTTATTATTAATTATCTTCCAATGCCAGGAAATTTGCAAGGGCTTGGGATAGAAAAATGAAAAAAAAAACTTTTCTCTTGAAAGTGTTCATGAATAGGAAGAGAATATATCCATAGAATTGGTTCATTCATCACTCCTGCCATTTAGGAGAGTGCTGAATCCATACAGGAGTTTAAATTCTTCCAGTTCTACAAGCTTAGTGTCTCGGAAAACAATTTTCCAACTAGCATAGTATTTATGCTCTTTTGTCCTCTCCATATAACATAGTGCAGTCCTAAAAAGATACTGAATTTGGAATTTCCATTGAACCAGGGGATGTAGTTAGACAAGCCAGAATCTCACTATATATCATAACTTTTCTTCTCGTTACAGCTCAAAATTCCCAAAGGATTTCAGTACATCCTGCCGTTCACATTTTGAGAGATACATTTTATCAAAAAACCCAAAATGCCTGCTGCAAGCACCAATTCCTAAAAATATAATAACAAAGCCAGTGTGTGGGAACCAACTTCTGGAAGTGGGAGAGGATTGTGACTGTGGCCCTCCTAAGGTATGAAAATATCCACAGTTTAAAATTTTATTATAGAGTTTTTGCAGCATGAGAATTATGCTGTTTTCTTTTCCTTCTTTAAAAATGTTCTTTTGGTAATTCTAAAGATAAGCTTGGCGTCATAATAAAAAAGTAGGCTTGTGCTTGTGTTTTTAACACTGACTTTATACTTATTTTGAAAAACGTTTCTTTTTTTATTTACTTTATTTTTTTATTTTTATTTTTTTACAAATAGTTTATTGTCAAATTAGTTTCCACATAACACTCAGTGCTCATCCCCACAAGTGCCCTCCTCCATGCCCATCCCTCCCTCCCCCCACATCCATCAGTCCTCAGTTTTTGTCAGCATTCAAGAGTCTCTCATGGTTTGCCTCTCTCCCTTTCCCCCACCATTTCCCCCTTCTTCTCCCCCTTGTTCCTCCGTCATGTTCCTCCTAATCCTGCTATACGTGCAAACATATGGTATTTGTCCTTCTCTGCCTGACTTATTTCGCTCAGCATAACACCCTCAAGGTCCATCCATGTTGCTACACATGGACAGATTT
>NW_024081373.1:244880-255199 GCF_003009895.1 Hyaena hyaena
CTGGTGTGAGGTGGTATCTCAGTGTGGTTTTGATTTGTATTTCCCTGATGAGGAGGGATGCTGAGCATTGTTTCATGTGTCTGTTGGCCATCTGGGTGTCCTCTTTGGAGAAGTGTCTGTTCATATCTTCTGTCCATTTCTTCACTGGGTTGTTTGTTTTTCGGGTGTGGAGTTTGGTGAGTTCCTTATAGATTCTGGATATTAACCCTTTATCTGATATGTCATTTGCAACTATCTTTTCCCATTCCGTTGGTTGCCTATTAGTTTTGTGGGTTGTTTCCTTTGCTGTGCAGAAGCTTTTCATCTTGATGAGGTCCCAATCATTTATTTTTGCTCTTGATTCCCTTGCTTTTGGGGATGTGTCAAGTAAGAAGTTGCTGCGGTTCAAAAGCCAGGATACTGGGTACCTGGGTGGCTCAGTTGGTTGGTTGGCCAACTTCAGCTCAGGTCATGATCTCATGGTTGGTGGGTTCGATCCCCGTGTCAATCTCTGTGCTGACAGCTCAGAGCCTGGAGCCTGCTTCAGATTCTGTCTCCCTCTCTCTCTGGCCCTCCCCTTCTCATCTCTCTCTCTCTCTCTCTCACTCTCTCAGAAATAAATTTTTAAAAATGTTTAAAAAAATTAAAAACAAAGGCAGGATACACTTATGACTTGATTATTATATGAAGTTCAATGTAAAGAAGTAAATCGTTAACTATAACATGTTATTTACAATCTTTCCTAGATATATTAGTCAGAAATTCTTAAATCACCTAACATCATGGTTGATCATTTGTTGAACAAAACCAATTACAGACCTAGAAGTAAGTTCTCTCCACAGAGAGAGAGATGGACTTCCCTCAACAAGCCAGTGTATAAACCAAGCAGTAAATGAAACAGAGAAGGGGAGGGGGGAGAGAAGATCACATAAACCTGTAGAGAATTGGCTGTTAATATAAAATATCTGAGATAATTACTATAATTCTGCTAATCTTTCTAAAAACCTGACCCCTATAAGGCATCCGTGTACTCTAGAGAATGTCTCTGATAGAATATTTGCCAGCAATCCCACACTAAGTTTCTAAGAGAGCATTTTGTGTTCCTAGCGATCATCTTTTACTTTTTTAAAGACTGCAGCATTGAGTTATTATTTGAAGCTATTTGTAAACTTTTATTTACACCATCCCTCCTTTATGGCTCACAACAAACTTCCAGAATAAATTTTGTTATTATCCCAAGGTAGAGAGGTGAGGCTCAGAAAAGTTAAGTAACTCGTTCCAAAGATACAAAGCCAGTAATGGATGAAGCCTGTGACAATCCCACATTAATTCATTACTTTGAGAGGCTCCATGACAATGGTGAAGGCATATAACCACTCTATGCCTCCGCTCTTCATTCAGACATTTTAAGCTGTTGAATTCCATTAGAAGATGTCATGGTGTAACTTAGTCATTTGCAAAGAATATAATAAATATTCTTTTAATTATGATGAGATATGAAATGTTACAAATACTTTGGTACTCTATGATAAGTTTATCTCAGGTTTAAGTTGATCTCATTCCCACTTGCTTACACTCCAGTAAGGCTGTCTGGGTGGAAGACAATTGAAATCATTTACAGTCTTAGGTGCTTCTAATTTCAGCACATGGAGTATAGTCAGTGCACACAGAAAAGAGATGAGAGAGAGCGAAACAAAGAGAGAGAAACACTGTTTATATGATGTGAAAGAGTTAATATTCTTTACGTATATCAGCCAACTCCTATATTATTTACGTATTGTGTTGATTTTCTTCTTTAGGAGTTGAATAAAATTAGGGAGTTCGAGCTTATGAACAACTGAATTTTTCAATAGCTCTTTTCTTATCCAAAAAATATCATGTAAACTTTATATAGTATTTTTTAGTGAATAACCTTATTTTCTATGATCTAATATGCTATTTTACTGTTTTGATCTACATATTTACTTGCCACTTCAGTAGCAAGTGTGTTTATTTTTTTTAGAGTTTATTTATAGAGCACAAACGGGGGAGGCAGAGAGAAAGGGAGAGAGAAAGAATCCCAAGCAGGTTCCACACTTTCAGCACAGAGCCCGATGTGAGGCTTGAACTCACAAACCGTGAGATCATGACCTGAGCCTAAATCAAGAGTCAGACAGTTAACTGACTGAGCCACCCAGGCACCCCAAATGTGTTCATTTTGGAGGGTGGAATTTGTGTAGTCATTTCTTAGTGTTCATTCTTCCATATAATTCTTGGTATTTTGTCAGTTTTCCTACAAATAGAACTGAGATTCTGATTGAAATGCATGAAATTCACGTGTCATTCTGAAGGTCACTAGCACTTTCACAGTATTATTGTTTTAGACAAGTTGCCTTTTGAGTTTCTCAGGAGACTTAAATATAAAGTTCTTCTTAGGGCTCTTATTTTATTATGAAAGCTTTTTTTGAAGTATTTTCTATTTTTCTTTTTGCTTTTAGTATTTGTATTGCTTACTTTTTTATATTAGGTGATTTATTACTGTTTTATGTTATTTTATTATCTTAAAAAGCTTTCTTAGTGACTCATCCAATGTTTTTAGAGTTGATGCTCTATTTTTTTTACCAGCTCAAATATTTTATTACATACAAACGATGAAAATTTTATTTATGCTTTCCAATTATTATTACACTTTCATATCTTTTCTTTATCTCATAGCATCTGTCAGAATTTTCATAAAAAATATAGACCATAAATAATCCAGGTCTTCGTGTTTATTTTATTGGATATATTTTTTTGCTATTTGTCAGATAGACTTTCTTTCTTTCTAGATTATCTTTATTTTCTAATCTTTGCCATCTATCACAAGATTAGTTGTTTTCTCCTGTCAGTCTCTTAATATAATGGATTATATTACTTTATTCTATATAGTTGAGACACCCTTGTATTTTTGGTGAAAAAAAAACCCCTGCATAGTTGTAATATAGAGTTATTATATTATAAACTGGTGATTTACTAATATTTTATTCAAGCTTTTGTACTTATATTCATAAATGAGAATAGGGTGTGTATGTGTGTGTGTGCATGTGTGTGTGCATGTGAATATTCATTACCAACTCTCATTATCAGAATTATGTAGGCTTAGTAAAATAATTTAAGAATTAAATTTTTTTCCCTTCCTTCAAATAGTTTGAGTAGTATAGAAATATTCTCCCTTGAAGTTTTAAATTAATTTACATGTAATACCAGCTAAGCCAAATTTATTTGTGGTAATTCTTGGATAATTCTATTTTTGTCCTCTTAAGAAGTGGTTTTCATTGGGCTAAACATGTTTTTCTATGATTAAATTTCTTTGGTCATCTCCTCTGTAATTTGTAGAGCAGAGTAATTTAGTTTAAAAAGTGAAATTTATTTGCCATCTTGTACTAAAATTGTATGAACCTAGTCTATAGGAAGAAATGCTGAATCAACTTTGTGTCTGTGTGCTTTAAAGAAATGTTCCAATCCTTGCTGTGAGGCCATGACCTGTAAACTAAAATCTGAAGCTGATTGTGAAAAAGACACTCTGCACTATATCACGTAAGACCTTTTTTTATTTTTTGCTCCCAAATATTTTCTTACTTTTATTTCAAAGTTGAGAAAGATGGGCCACTGAGTTCTATAATATACTAAAATACAATTCACTTTATATTTTCATTTATTGATTTGTTAAAATTTATTTCACTTATCTTTTATTTTTGACTGTACATTTTTTAAATGACTCCATTTAAGAAAGAAAAAAAAGCCACCATATTGAACAAAAACAACTTAGGGTTTTGTGCCTACTAATATACTGAGAAGAGTGGCCAAGTGGTCACCTGTGAGTTTAACACTGCTTCAATCCTTGCTAAAAATTTCGAATTTCTCTTAGGTAATGATGAGTTTCATACGAACTAAGATGAGGGTAAGAGAAGTTCATCTTTTAAAAATGTTTTTATTTATTATTTTGAGAGAGAAGAGACAGAGTGTGAGCAGAGGAGGGGCAGAGAGAGAGGGAGAGACCCAGAATCTGAAGTAGGCTACAGGCTCTGAACTGTCAGCACAGAGCCCAATGCGGGGCTCAAACTCCCAGACTGAGATATCATGACCTGAGCCGAAATCAGAAGCTCAACCAACTGAGCCACCCAGGCACTCCAGAAAAATTCATTTTTAAAAAGCCTCTTTTATTCTTGTTCAAGAGTTGATAGTTATAATTTATAAGGTAGTCAGAAAATTAATAATATTTAAGAACATACTACATGATTTGATGCTATCATTTCTTTTAAAGTGTCCCAATAAGCTATAATACATGTATTATTTTTGTGTTTTATAGAATCATACATGAGTTGGGTCAGGGAAACCAAACTGCCCTGACTGAACATGGTATTCGTTTCATTGAAAAATAGTCCCTGAATAACACAAAATCATAAATGGGGAAAAACTCAGGATAAAATATGTGGAAAAGGTTAATCTTGCCCACCCCCTTCCGTTAATCTTTTCTGGAGTTAAACCTGTGGAGAGATTATAAAGGGAATAATCAACTCAGACACCATCAACCATCACTTCTTTAAGAAAAAAAGCAGCACGGTCCTAAAATCAGGGGCAATACCCATTTCTTCAACAAGCCCCATTTAACACAGCCTGATGAACCAGGCATGTGATTCCTCTCTGCAGGGAGTTCTGGAAATTATGCCCATCTTTTTATTAGTCACAGACACCAAAAGCTTAGCATCTCAAAAGATATCCATTCAACTCCTCAGGGATTTGGAATGCTAGGGGGCATGTGCCATTACTGGGAAAACTGGCAATCTAGTTTCTTGGAAAGGAAATTGGGTTTGGAAACCAGCTCTTTTTTTAGTTCTGCCCCAAACTAGCTGTGGGACTTCAAACCAGCTTACTTAATTCGTTTTCTCACCTGTGAAATGGAGCTAATGCTGTTGCCACTCAGTAGGATTGTTAGTTTACTTACATTTTATAAATGTTAATTATTAACGTTACATAATATTTTATAATTTATAATAACCATGGTTTCCAATTTTTTTTTTCTTTTAATCAGACTGTGACTCAGAAAATCTCCTGCATTGAGATGCTACTTGCTGGGACAAGAATCGAGAGATCTAAACACACCAGGAATCTTGTGTATTTTCACAGTGGCACTTGAGTGTATTTTGCTTTTTATTTGGCCTTATACTGCTTATATTTTTATCAGTCTAGCCAGCCGGTAAATAGATGAATTCAGAGAAATTTTCTAAAGCTTGATCTTTAATATATTTTTAAGGATGGTGAAGTTTGTTCTGCTCTTTGGGGAGCAAAAGAAATTAGCCTTTGAACAAAACCCCTCAAATGTGCCCCTGAATTATGCAGGCTCAATTCAGAACTGTAAAGCTATGAATGACTTATATTTTTACCCCACTCTCATTTTACTTGTATAGCCCACGACAAAATAAGTCCACTTGATGAGAGAAGCTTTGGCAGAAGAAGGGGGAACAGAATTCATGTCACTTATTACTCCTCAGTATTCCACTTACCTTGTTCTTAGAAGTACAGTATCTGTCTACATCATGTCAAGACTAATTAAAAATAAACATTTTTCATTTTATCATGTATAATCCTTTCTCACCATCCCATATAATGCTAATTTTGAGAAGTCTTCATGCTCACATTTTAATTTAGCCATCAAGGAATGCTTTATTCATCTATTGATTTAATGTACCCCTTACTGTCCATGAATAAAATCATAAATGTTTGAGACTTGTCTCTGTGGTCATTTTTTTAAAAGTTTATTAATTTTAAGAGAGAGAGAACATGCAAGCAAGGGAGGGGCAGAGAAAGGGAAAAAGAGAATCGGAACTCGCAGTGCAAAGCTGGAAGTGGGGCTCGAACTCATGAACTATGACGTCATGACCAGAACTGGAACCAGGAGTAGATGCTCAACCGACTGAGCCACTGTGTGGTCATTTTCAAAAATGAGTATTTCCAAGCTTCACTGTAGGTTTGTGTTAGGTGTTAAAGCCTCTATAGTCCTCTAACAGTATTGCCACAGATAACCAGGCATCACAGCGGAGAGATGAGAAAAGAAGGTCGTACCATCTTTTAATGTTCACAGTGAAATGACTTGAGGTCAGTCACGTAAGATTAGACTTCTTCCTGAGGTTTCTGTATTTAAATACTTTTAACAATTACTCAAAAAATTACTCAAAATTCCATTGATCCTTATACTGGGAGAACAGGAATTTAGACGCGCTTCTAAAGATTGGGCTTTGGGGGCGCCTTGGTGGCTCAGTCGGTTAAGCGTCCGACTTTGGCTCAGGTCATGATCTCACGGTTCGTGGGTTCAAGCCCTGTGTCGGGCTCTGTGCTGACAGCTAACTCAGAGCCTGGAGCCTGCTTCTGATTCTGTGTCTTGCTCTCTCCCTGACCCTCCCCTGCTCACGCTGTCAGTCTCTCTCTCTCAAAAAAAAAAAAAAAAAAAAAAATTAAATAAATAAAGATTGGGCTTTGAACAGAACAGCCTTCCAGAAAGCCCTGCTTACTGATGTTGACGATCTTGCCATTATTGGTGGGTTTGGCACTACCTAGTTACAGATGAAGTTGCATGTCGGATGTCACCGACAGCCAGGCAACAGTCCCAAGGCCTGAATTGTCCATATTTTCATTGACCACTGGGCTGATACAAATTTCCAGCCAATTCAACCAAGGCAAAAGGTTTCTTTTAGCATATTGGCCTCCCCTATCTCATATTCAGATGTAGACTTCTTATAGTAAAACTGCCTGAGCTGCAAAAAATTATAGACAATGGCATGCTAGAAACAGTGAATGCTGATTGTTAGAATTTCAGGAATATTATGATCTAGTTATGAAAAACAGCTGTGGTTGAGGGAATTTGATTACAGAAATGCTATGAATCATTTATTGCTCTGCTTATTGTCTATATGTAAGAAAGTGATAAAAAAATGTTTATAATGCAGATTAAACTTTAAAAATGAGTCTTTATAGCAATTGTGATGTGAATAACACAAAAACTCAAGATAATACTCTTTCAGTATTTAAAAATGATTGTCCAGTTCAACTAAGAAGTTGCTCACATCTTTGACATTTGAGTGAAATTCCAAAATATATCTTTGTTTTGATTTCACTCATTCATAGTGAAAGCATTCTGTGAGAATATAATGATTGTATGGAATTTATGATAAAGAATTATCATATATTTTGTTATCTTAAAATTATTTGCCATATATCCTTTATATTAGTAAAACTTATCATAAACATATGTATTTATGTGCATACATGCATTTGTTATTCCAGAGAGCCAATTACGAAAAATTTACCAGCATACCACTGTTTAGAGCACTTAAAACATAAAGTTTTTAAGTCACATACATGCAGCCATTTTTCCAAAGCGCAGCGGTGTATTCAGAATGGCCAAGTCATGCCATAGGTTGGATTCTATTAGCCTAGAAATATGATCACCAACCCTACTCCACTCTCTTCTGTCCTGCTGAGGAAATCCAAGTACATAATCAGGTCCTTGTCTCTAGTTTTTAGTGTTTTTTCTCTCCAAATAAATCCTTGTGCATTTCTGAAATTTGCCTAAATCAAAGCTACTTCAGCATATCCAACATGAAATTATATGTATACATCTCAAAAAGGAGTCAGGATTCTGGTTGTCTTCCACCTTCAAAGAATGTTCTACTGCAGTTACTTAAGACAGTATAAGATATAGGAGCTGGGGAGTGAGGTACAGAGGGCACTTTCAAATTCTACTTAGTAGCATCCAAGCTTCAAAACCCAGCATATATCGTGGTGGAGGGGCAATACCTAACTACAAGTGGCTTCAGTGTCTGAGTCCCAAGCCCTAGTCTAGTGAAAAAGACCTATTACATTATTTTCCGTTTGTTAATGATTCTTCACTTGTCATGAAAAGATATGCATCTTCAGAAAACTGGCCTAGAGATTTGGGCAACTTTCAAAGCTGTGTACACTTGGCATATCATCAAATAACCAGTTTAAATGGAAATTTTTCCATTCAATTTACCAGGTATCATAAAACTATTCAAAAAAAAATTGCTATGATAAAGATTTAAATAACTCTTTTTGGAAACCTCCAGGTGCTTGACAAGTTGGTAGACCAAACATCTGAATAGTTTCCTTTGGAAAACTATTCATAACATTTAATGTGATGTGATGTGTTTTTTATCATCTAGAAATTCCTTTCAAAAGCATAATTCTGTTTCCAAGAAATTCCTTTCAAAAGCATAATTCTGTTTCCAACCAAAGCAAAATCAAAAGACTACCATATATCTGCTCAGTGTTCTAAGGTTTTCAAAGTATTTTTACATCTTTTACCAAGTTTGGGTTTTAATGAAAACATTAAGAGACCAGCATAGCAAGTGTTAGTGTTTTTATTTCATAAGGAAGAATCTTTGGCCACATAGGTTGTTAAGTGATTTACCCACAGTTCTATAAAAAACATACAGAAGTCACAGAACTCACTCAAGTGCCCTGAGTCCTGAAGCAGGTCATTTACAAATAATTTAGACTTTCAACATTTTATTCTCCATTCTGAAGAGATCATCTCTTGAATGGTTGAATCTCACATCTTACAGCACTTTATTTATTAATAGTTACAATTTGTCATAAGTCCTAACAGAATCCAGGATGGTGTTAGAAAATGCACATGAGCGCAAAGGACAAATGTATATAGATAGTATTCAGTAATTTGTTTTCTAAAAACACTGATTGCATCCCTACCCTTGACCAAATTGCCTGGCACTAGGAGTTTATTTTTATTTTAATTTTTAAAATTTTTAATGTTTATTTCTTTTTGAGAGAGAGAGAGGGAGTGTGTGTGTGTGTGAGCAAAGAGGGGCAGAGAGAAGGACACAGAATCCAAAGCAGGCTCCAGGCTCTGAGCTGTTAGAACAGAGCCCGACATGGGGCTTGAACTCACGGACTGCAAGATCATGATCTGAGTGAAAGTTGATTGTTTAATTGACTGAGCCACCCAGGCACCCCTAGGAGTTTATTTTTAAAGCGAAAAATATTTATTCTTGAAATATACATATAAAATTGACAATATAATAAAAGAAGAATGAATCCATACAAGGATAAACAAATGTATCCCTATTTAGTGTTTGAAAAACACATGTACTCAAATAATTTCAACGCTGGTAATTAATAGATTTGTTATATGATGGAAGCTATTTGAGGTACTATACATCCAGTACATTATACTCAGTATGTTACTAAGTAATGAATATAGAAAATAGGAAAAGGATAGTCTTTTTTTCTCCCTGGAATTTTTTTTTTCAATTTTTTAGATGTTTATTTATTTTTGAGAGAGAGACAGAGTATGAGCGGGGCAGGGGCAGAGTGAGAGGGGGACATGGAATCGAAAGCAGGATCCAGGATCCAGGCTCCAAGCTGTCAGCACAGAGCCCCACATGGGGCTCAAACTCTATCAACCACCAAATCATGACCTGAGCCAAAGTGGACGCTTAACTGACTGAGCCTTTTTTCCTCCCTGGAAAATTTTAACTTAGTTGAAGATAATAGTTATATCTACACGAAATACTCTCAGAATATAAGAGAGCACATCCTTAAGTGACAGATTATGTGGTATAAGCTCTAAACATTATGAAAAGTGAGAACAATGAGCAGTCCATACAGCCAGGAAGAGTTGAGCTCCTGGAGGAGATACGGCTTACTTAGTTCTTCAGGAATAACAAGATTTGAAAAGTCAAAATGACTTTTAGGGGTGTTAAGACAGTTTCCAGAAAGGAGTGAAAACTTGGAGATAGAAATGAGAATAATAAGCATGAGTCAAGGATGAGCGATGTTTCCCCTCCTGGCCCATTTTCACCATGGTCTTGAGTAAGATGCCACAAAGCAGAAGGTAGGGTTAGGTGAGCTATGCATCGTATTTAGGATCTGTTAGGCAGGGAACATTTATTCTAAGGGCCAACAACACTACATTAGGTCCTTGCCACCCATCACCTTACTTAATTTTTATCATACCCATTCCAATGTAGTCACTTCTACATTTTGCTGGTGATAACATTAACATTCAGAAAGATTTAACCAATGCCAATCAGCAAATAAATAGGTAACTGGGATATACCCCAAGGTATGACATTCTAGTTCCATTGTAGCTTGATGAATTTTCAGAACTTAAAAATTATTCATTGAAGCTTCTGCACAGCCAAGGAAACAACCCAGAAAATTAATAGGCAACCAACGGAATGGGAAAAGATAGTTGCAAATGACATATCAGATAAAGGGTTAATATCCAGAATCTATAAGGAACTCACCAAACTCCACGCCCGAAAAACAAACAACCCAGTGAA
>NW_024081373.1:255658-356910 GCF_003009895.1 Hyaena hyaena
TGAAATCTGGCCATGTGTAGCAACATGGATGGACCTTGAGGGTGTTATGCTGAGCGAAATAAGTCAGGCAGAGAAGGACAAATACCATATGTTTGCACGTCTAGGAGGATTAGGAGGAACTTGACGGAGGACCAAGGGGGAGAAGAAGGGCGGAAATGGTGGGGGAAAGGGAGAGAGGCAAACCATGAGAGACTCTTGAATGCTGACAAAAACTGAGGACTGATGGATGTGGGGGGGAGGGGGGGATGGGCATGAAGGAGGGCACTTTGGGGATGAGCACTGAGTGTTATGTGGAAACTAATTTGACAATAAACTATTTGTAAAAAAAAAAAAAAAAAAAAAATTATTCATTGAAATTTATTTATCATATACTTTAGAATTTCATAATAAAATGAAATAATAGTTAAAAACATGACTTTAAGAAAAATTTTCACATATTTCAATAGTTGTTGCACCAAACCACCTTTTCAGTGTTTGGTAGAAATTTAAAAAGACAAAATAACAGCATGTAAAATATTTCTGTGTAGAGGATGATGACTAATTATACTTTTTTATTCATGAAGAGGAAAAGAAAGAAATAAGGAGTTAGATATACCAAGTAGATTTTAGGCTTTAAAATATTTTTTCCCTAGAAATCAGGAGAGAAAAGTAGGTTATTATAAAGTTCCTTCTCATCATCTTATTCCCTGTAGTAGGAAAGTGGTTTAAAATGAACAGACCAAACAATGCCACTTGGTCCCTGAGAGTCCCCTCAGTGCTGAAAGGCATCCAGGTACTTGGGTTTAGATTTCATCCAATTCCTAGGATTTTCTGGAAACGTTCATGTCATAACAGCCGACCAGGAGAAAGATAGACCTAAATGGCTCTTCATTCATATCATAGTGTTTTATATGTGGTTACTTTCTTGGTCTAGAAACAAACTGAAAAAAGGACCTTAACAACTAGATTAGATGACAAGAGAGTGACCTAACCATAGACATCACTGGGGCCAAAGGACATTTCAGTTGTGTGTGGGTGCACACAGGCACGTGCATGTTCTCAGAGCATTGCATTCAAACATGGAAAAATCAGGACACAGCCAGACAATGGAGAGCTGAGAGACAAGCTGTCTCAGGACATTAGAGTGAGTGAAGCCCACTAAAATGATCAAAGCAGAGTTCAGTTACCCATGAGAAGAACACAAGGGCCACGTGGGGCAGAGAGAAGGGAAGTGGCATCACTGTAAAGATTTTACTGATTTCCTGTGGATGGCGACAAATGAAGAGAGTCCAAAGTACAAAGACAGGGAGAGCTTAAAGAGAGCTTACTTACTCAAAATGGTTCTGCATGGCAGTTGAGGAAACAAAGTCAGAGACAAGAAAGACAAAGACCTTTTGGCAAAGGAAGTTGTATAGTGTATTTTTTTTTTAAGGAAGTGACAAACAGGACTGTGACCATTTAAAGGGGGAAACTGAAATATTTTGAATTATTTTAAAAATATTTTTAATTTTTTTTTTTTGAGAAAGACAGTGAGAGCAAGCAGGGGAGGGGCAGAGAGAGAGGGAGAGAGAATCCCAAGCATGCTCCACTCCATCAGTGCAGAGCCCGACGTGGAGCCCAAACCCACAAACCTTGAGATCATGACCTGAGCCAAAACTGGGGTTTGGACACTTAACTGACTGACTAAGCCACCCAGGCACTCATGAAATATTTTGAAATTTTAAGGAGTCCATGTTTGAAAAGAGGAAATATGGTTTAGAAGATGATTTTGTAAGGTTGATATTAAAGCAAATCAAAACCAAATGAGAGATGCCTTGAATAAGCATGGTAGGGAGGACTTTACCTGCTGTTGACATACTGGAATAGATCATGGAAAAGTTTGGAACGAACACTATGTTTTAAGGGAGGTATTCCTAAGTGAGCATTCTGGAATTTTATACTGGAAGATAGCCCTGGATTGGACTTTCATGTGAAAGTTTTCTTTAGAATGAGGGTTTGAGGAAAGAGTAGCAGGGCATCCATAGGCATAGAACCTTAACACTTAGCACTTACCTTAATACCTAGCATGTATCTTGGTACCAACTGGGCACAAAGAGAAGAAGGATGAAGGAAGGAAGGAAGGAAGGAAGGAAGGAAGGAAGGGAGGGAGGGAGGGAGGGAAGAAGAAAAGAAGGAAAGAAAAGAAGGAAGGAAGGAAAGAAGGAAAGAAAAGAAGGAAGGAAAGGAGAGAGGAGGGAGGGGAAAGAAAGAAAGAAAGAAAGGGAGGGAGACAAAGAAAAAGAGAGGGAGAGAAAGAAAGAAAGAAAGAGAGAAGGAGAGGGAGAAAGAGAGGAAGAAAGACAAAGGGAAGGGAAGGGAAGGAAAGAAGAAGGAAAGAGAGAGGGGGAGGGAGGAAGAAAAAAATCATAAAAGAATCAGAAAAGAAATTTGCATACAATGTCTGAGGAAAAACTAAATCCTTTAATCTCTGAAACAATGTGTAGGGGGAAAGAAAAGAACATGAAGCATGATTTTGTCCTCTCCTGAAAGTGGGGCCGAATTCTCAAAGAAATAAAGTGAAAATGGGAGAACAGATTATGTAATGCAACTTCCTATGGCTGAAGTCTGTATTTTGTTTTAGAGTAAATCAGTTGTCTGTTGGTAGAGGCCACCTTCAATACAATAAAACCATGTTCACGTTAACAAATTTAACACTGATAGTTTTGACAATTTGTAAAGAAATTTAATGTTCCGTGAAAGTGAACTAATGTATACTTCTCCTGAAGGGTACATCCCAATCTGTACGAAGGCTGCTGTGGAAAGCAAGCGCTTAGCCGGGGACTTAGCTGAAACAAGCACCAAACTCTATGATCTAACAAGGTATGTTTGGTCATACTAGTGGAGAAGCTTCAATCGTTCCTGAAAAGTGAGAAAGAGCTAGAAATAAAGGAGGCAGAGACCGAGACAGATAGTGAGCAGGAGGGAGAGAGAACCCCGAGAGACTTCGAGGGACCCTAGATTGGCTTGTCACCATCTACTCTGGACACAAGTGTATGACAAGAAGTCAGATCTTCTCCAGAGATTTTCCTGCAGAACATCATATTTGGGGTCCATTAAAGCCTCAGCATCCAAATCTTCTCCTTCACACATCACGGCAAGTAAAAAATATATATGTCAACCTTGGGCAATGGCCAAATGAGTGTCTGGGTCTACCGCATCTCTTGTGGACTTCTTCAAAGAAGGTCTCACTTTTCCTGTCATGTTCTACCCAACGGAGGAAGGAGAGTCACTTTGCCTCAGCCCTTCTTCATTATTTCTAGATCTGTCCCCTCTTCTGTGTTGTTCACAGCATCACTTAGTATACCTCTCGGTGGTCTCTAAAAATTTCCAACACCCTTCCATCTGGGTCAGAGAGTAAGACATTGCCTTATATTTCCTCTCCCTTAGCATTTTACACGCTAATGCTTCTTAACAGCAACACAAACAATTGCTTAGACGTTTTTTTAGCTTAATACACCTCAGACTTCCTCAAAGATCAGTGGCATGCAACTTCTCTTCTTGGAGCAAGCCCTTGGAGCAAGTCCTTGCCCTTAGGGCATGCATTCAGTATGTCTTGAATGCCTTGAATGCTATTAGTTAGAAATAACTTCGTGGGGCGCCTAAGTGGCTCAGTCGGTTAAACATATGACTTTGGCTCAGGTCATGATCTCATGGTTCATGACTTAAAGCCCCACATCAGGCTCACCACTGTCCATGCGGAGCCTGCTTTGGATCCTCTGTCCCCCTCTTCTGCCCTTCCCCCACTTGCACGCTCTCAAAAATAAATAAAATATTTAGAAATGACTTATTTCTGAGGATCTTGAATTGGAACTTGCTTTCTATGACTGTTTCTGCCTTATTTTTCTCATAGCCTCCCATGGCTGCCCATTCTTGTGATGGGATCTGCCTCCATGTACTGATCTTCTTCTAATCATTTATACCTTATCCCTCTCTTGACTTTCTGACCCAGCTGGAATCCCATAATTCACCATTTCAGTGCTGTTTGCCTTACTCTGGCCCATCCTTTCCAGTTAGGCTTATGTCATGCTAATTATGCCTGACTTTGGTACCCTTACCTTCCATTTCTCAGATTGGCTGCAAGGTCCTGGTCAACCGGGCTACCACAAAGTCACACCAAATTGACCAAGGCTCTTGTTGCCATTCAACATTTCTTTTATTGATCTCACATTCAACTCCTGAAACTCTCCCTCATGTTGGTTGTGTTAACTCATCCTCCTTCCTTTTCAGTTTAAGGACTGCTCTTCCCATGATGCTGAACTGAAGCACTGGAAGTGAATTGCAGTCCCCAAATCTTCCTCCACCAGTGTTTCGGGCCATCTCTGGGTCCACATTCTTTCTGCCGGGACCAAATCTCCCTGATGCCTGCACCATTCACTTTTCTGCTGCCGTTTGCTGCCTCAGAGAGGATGACTTCTCTTCATTTCCAACTTTTCCTGTCTGCGTTCTCCTGTTTTTCTGTCCACTTCCTTCTTGATTATTTCCATGTTGACTCTGATGTTGATTCCAGCTGGTGAATGGCTTTAACAATCAGCATCCTTCATCACCATTCCTGGCGCCCTTTTCAGTTACTCGTCCCGCTACCTCATGCCATTCTCGCCCCTCCGCTCGTTCCTAACACCGTCACGACAAGACTCTCCCATCTGCTCTTGTGTTTCCAGTCGCCCCTTGCTTCTCTCTTCCTCCACTTCTCCCCGCTTTAAAAAAAAAAAAAAAAAAAAGGCTTAGCAGAGAACCAATGGAAGGAACACTCTTAGCTGGCAACTGCCTTTCATCAAGAAGAGATAGAATTAGGTAGAGAGTAGAGCCTTCCTTTCGGGTCTGACTGGTGTTATAGAAAGAAATTAAATTGCTATTAACTCAAAACTACCTTGAAATGGTGGTTCTGAAAACTACCTGGAGAGGAGTTAAATGTGGCAGGAAGGATCTGGGGTCTTCCTTGACTATCTACAAGGGAGGAGGCAACTTGGAGGGCTCTCTGGAGGTGAAGGAAGCAGAGAACCAGTAGTGGGTAAGAGAACACTTTGTAATGCAAACATTTGTGAGTGCGTTTGAAACATAGAAAATGCTTACTTTCACTGATTGTATTTATAAATCCTTAACATTTTTAAAATAAAACATTTGGATAAATATTGGCACATTTGTGTACAAACCAGAAGTATTGTCACTTTGCTTCCCTCTTGCAACAACCATGCACATTATGTCAAGGTCTCTCTGAGCCTAGACAAATTTGCTCTCCACTCCCAATGCCTCCTCTCCATTTCAGTTAACTACCTATAGCAAAGAATAGTCTACAGTCACTGCCTCATTTTCCTACCACCTTGTCCTTCCTTAGCTCTTTGAAATCAAGTGTTTGACCCCGCCGCACTACTGAATTTCCCCTCTTTCCAAAGTCCCCAACAGCCTCCTCACTGCTAGAAGCTTTTGGCTTTCTCTGATCTCTTCCTTTTTTCAGCTGAAGACTCTGTAAATTTCTTTTTTGAGACTCTTCTCCCTTAGATTCCATGATGCCATGATCACATCCTATCCTCCTCAGCCGTTTGTTCTCTCTGCAGCTCTCCAAAATTAAGAAGGCATCAGCTCTCAACTTGTACCAGTTGAGCCCTATTGAACTCAGCATGGGTTTGTGCGGACCTGTTCTCTGAGCTGCAGGCCACCAGGATTCTCTGGCCTTACTAGACATCTCCACCCATCTGTCTGGCTTTCATCTCAAATGCAACATCCTGCTATTTCTCCCACAGAGCTTGCTTTTCAACTAAATGCTTCAGGAAACCTTGAAACATTGGAATCATTGTCTTTCTCTCTCCTTATGATTACACAGTTAGTAAATTCTAAGAAATGGAGGCAGAAAAAAGTTCACCAAGAGAAAGGAAGTAAGAGAAGGGGAAGAATGAAAAGAAATCCATTCTCTTCAATTGCAAGATCAGAAAAGCTCCTTTCTGGGCAGATAAACCTCTGTTGCATGAGACTATAAAGTCATTCTTCATTTTGACCATTAAATTTCAAAATATCAGGACAGCTTTTCAGCTTCACCCATCTCTAAAACCACCACCACTTAGTGACAGCCTAAAACTGACAGACCTTTTCATTTCTGAAATCACATTAACCTGGATTTTGGTATCTTCATAGACAAATGACAATGATCAAGAACAGATAACCCCATAAGAAGAAGAAATTCCCCCCATACATGCCATTCTCGGGAGTAAAAGAAGTGCTGTGTCCTAGGTAGAACATGGTCCATGGGGTATAATAAAGGGCTGAGAAATCAGAGAAAGGAAGGTAATAAGATTTCTGTGGTCAGATAGGAAGAAGCTGAGAGGGAGAATCCAGTTTGAAAGATCAGTCCTGTTGAACCAAATTAGAACTCCAGTTAGATGAGCTTTGTAGTGATTACTTATAAATAACTGAATCCTGGGACACGTGGGTGGGTCAACTGATTAAGCACCCAACTTTGGCTCAGGTCTGATCTCACTGTTTGTGGGTTCAAGCCCAGTGTTGGGCTCTGTGCTCTGAGCCTGGAGCCTGCTTCAGATTCTGTGTGTGTCTCTCTCTCTGCTCTCCCCCACTCTCTCTCAAAAATTAATAAAATAAACTTTAAAAATAGTATGAAAAAATAAAGAGATAAGTAACTGAATCCATCATATAGAAAAAAATCTATAACTCCCCAACTATTCTCATGAGAACTCCAAGCTATCCTTCTGAGTCCCCCGTCCTCCGAGACTGAATTTGTTTATTTTGCATCTGCTATTCCACCAGGCCAATTCCTGGTGTAGTTACTCCTCTCCTATGACAAATATATCTTAAATAATGAAAATTAAAAGCTTCTTACTTGGGTTTCCCTAAGCAGAGCTAACTAAAGTGCTTTCCCCCAAAACTAACTTTATTGTATACTTAACAATAGCAAGAAATAAATAGCAGTATAAGTCCATCATATAGGATTTATGTGATGCAAACATAGAAACACAAACTTAAATATAGCCATCTTCCTAAAGTGCAGCTCTGCTAGTTCAACAAGCCTGAGCCCAAAGGACTGGTACATCTGTGTCTACCTTGACCAGTTCCCTCACTCCTCTTCTTTATTTCCATGGAGATGGTTCCATTTTATGACTTATTAACCTTTCTTCCTCAATTTATGATCCTTGCTCATCCCTAAAAATCCCACTTGTGAACCATCTACAAGGCCCCTCCTCATAGGTTTACAGGAAAGCCACTTACTTCCCTACAGGGAATACTTTTGACTAGGAACTCATTTAGCTGTTGACAGAAAGCCTGAAGGAGATTCCCTGAGCCCAGTGGTCCCAGGGCCTACAGAGCAGGGTGAGGGCTTTTCCAAGGCCAGATTAATGTCAGCCCCTCCTGGAGGAACTTCCTGCCTTCCTGTCTTTGCATCTCATTAGTCTACTCTTCTCATGCATTTGAGGGCTGTGGCCAATGAGCTGTTGTTGAGTAAAGTAGACGATTCCAGGGTCAGAGCAAGTGGGCTATAGTCTGAACCTTTGAACAGGAGTTCCGTCCGGCCTTTGATTGTTTTGTAGACTCCGAGCAGACACAAGCATTTGTAGACAAAATCGTGGGCTCTAGGCGCCCTCCTGTGGATGTACTGTGGACAGCAGCAGAGCCCGTGTCAATTCTCTGTTCTGGTATGTTCTCACTACTAAGGCAACCCTGGGAGAATGCCCTTACTGAAGGCCTCAGGGTGTGTTGGTTGAGTGGTGTGTGACCATGGCAGATGAAGAAATTCAGCCCCACAGAGAGATTTCATAGGACCTGTTTCTAAACCAAGTCAGACCTGCAGCCTCTACCACAGCGCAGTCTGCGTTTCCTTCAAGACATTTTAATAAAGTTGATCCCTTGAATATCTGGCCAAGGCTTATCCATTCAGTCCGATAGAATCAACCAATGGCTCTCTTCTTAACTATTGAAATGAGTAAGGAGTTGACTTCTGCCTTCACCCAAATGTACTTGGTTCTACTTTTGATTTGAAACTAAATCTGGGACTTCAGGTTTACGATAAACTTCCTCCTTATTCATTTCAGATTAAAGCCGTTTTCTACCTGAGCATTGTTCTTGAAGGAGGACAGAGGATGGAAGGACGCTGCGAATGTTCCCCACAGACACACACATTCACACACCAAGCTGAGTGGCTCTGAATTACCTGTGGTTACCACCATGTTTGCAGATTCCACACAACTGTGCCCCAGGGCCTTTGCACAGCACACAAATATTTTCTCCCAGGCTGAAACTTGCATTTTTGTTTTCTGAACGCTCTTTCCAAGGTTAGAAGTTTTTTATTTTAATGAAGTCTAGTTTGTCCTTTTGTTCCTTTATGATTGTTATGTGCTCTGTATTAAATCTTTATTCTCCCTTGATTGTTAAAATTTTATCTTAGGTTTTCTTCCAGGACATTTATCATTGTAACATTTACGTGAAGGTCGATGACTCATTTCAAGTTAATTTTCACGTGTGGTGTTGAGTAAGCTCCAATGTTCATTTTCACCATGTTTATTCTGACACCATTTGTTGAAGAAAATGTCTTTTCCCCAGTGAGTTATCTGGATGCAATTGTAACAGCTCCGATCAATCAGTGTACATGTAGGGGTCAATTTCTCGGTTGGGTTCTGTTCCATTGATCTTTGTACCTGATCTATGATCTTGCTAAACTAACTTATTAGTTCCAGTAGATTTTTTACCCTAATTTTATACCTCTTTTCCTTGTTGTACATTGTCTGCAGGACTGCAAATGCCAATGTTCTTCTTTGACTTGTCATCATCTAGACACCAATGGCCATTCCTAAGTCGGTTTATGCAGCCAGTTCAGTGACTGTCAGTTCTTATTTAATCTAGGTCTGATGTGTGTGTCCTTTTCCATGTCCTGACACTTCACTTTCCTAATCCTGCTATGGGATGACTTTGCTGGTCCCTCCCTAGTATCCTCTCACCTAGAACCAGGCTGCTGTGATCATCACTCTCTCTTTCCCAACCTTCAAGCCACTAGTATCATCTATATTTTGCTTACGCAACAGCATAAGTCCAGTAATTCGGTTTAGAGACTGAATCTTTAAGCTTTTACCCTGGAGAAGGCTATCTGCATGGGAGGAAATATCCCATATTCATTGGTAATTTAGTATTGTAAAAGATTTATGCTTTTTTGCCTTATTTTATTATTGTTTATGTGTTTGATTACTTAGGGTAATATTTCTTATCTTTGTGGAATAAATAGAAATAGAGAAGAAATACTATATATGAGGAAGATGTATCCATATCTGGAATATGCTAGGATATTTTTTATAACTTGATTATTGGAGGACATCTTTTTTGACACAGTACTTATAGATCTCTTGTTACAAGAGAACATCCACCAAGAGCAATGATAGTCTTAGCTAAAATGAGGAACCAGATTGAGTGCAGAGATGTATTATGTGAAAAACTGAGGGCTAATTTGCTTTAAAAAAAAAAAAAAAACTTCTCTAAGAATGGGAGCAAAGGAAGATAGAGCTTCTGCTAAACTGAAAGATGAGGTTTCTCATGGTCTATTCCCATAGTTGGGATGGATGTTGTCCAAAGATTATAAGCTGGTTGATTTTCCCTGCATTCACTGAGCTCTTAGTACGGGCCAAGTACCAAAACAGCAGGCATTTGCTGTAGGCTCCTATTATAGGCAGCAGGGAGAGTTCCTTATTTCTCTCTTACTCATGCCAAAAATGCAAATAGAAAGGAGAGTACTAGCTTCCTGAGTCCCTCAGCAGATACCCAGTGACCACTACCATTTTTCATGCTCTTCAGCCCTGCTGGCCTCAAGATTCTCTATTGTTTTCTTGAGGCAGTGGCCAGCAGAGGTGTTAGTATTCAGTTGGCATCCTCCAGAAATAGACTCTGTTCAAGGAAAACTGAACTGGACAGATATCTGAGAAACTGGGATGCAGCTCCCAACTACTCACCTGACACTTGCAAATAGCATGTGGTTTGTTATCATACTTTCCTGGTTCTAAAGGTGACATTCTTTCACATTTTTAAGATTTGTGAAGTTGAGATACTGCTTGCAGTATATATGGATATATAGTTTTACAGACACATGTGTGCACACAGATGCACACATTTGATGAGGTAGCATTCCCTTTTCCCTCCTCTATAACTATTAGTAAAGCAATGCTATAGCTTACCAGCCTGATACTTGTCAAAGGAGGAAATGTACTTATTACCATGTCAATTCCAACATGTCTGTGGTACTAACTGAATGTATTTGAAAGCCATCTTTTGAGGTGATTATTGCCTTTCTCTTTTGCATTAAGAAACAGATTGCTCCTCTTTTATTAGGCAATTGTGACACCTGGTGTCAGAATAGAGAATATACTCTCCTGCTGCTAACTGGCCTTCCCAATAGATAGGGAATAACTATTCCTAGGACCTGAAAGCTTCTAGAAGAAAATGAACAAATAACAGGTTTTATTTCTGTATTTATTAAAACAACAATAATTGTTCTGGACTACTGAAATTCCAGTTTTAAGCAGGTAGCATTTGTGTTAGAACATTGTAGGCACCCCAAGGCCTGTAGCTGTCCTGCCCCAAGTTTTCCCCAGAGATTTGGTGCCGAGTGATTTAGTGACCACTAGATGGACAAATATTTACAGACATCTACCCACTCTTTGAGCAAGTAGATACCACCCTTCTTTAAGTTCTGGAGGCTTCTATTTATTTCTGTTTTTTAAAATATAATTTTATTGGAGTATGATTTGCATAAAATGTGCTTGCTTTAAGATACAGTTCAATGAATTTTGACAAAATGTCACCACTACCACAATCAAGGCATAGAACATTTCCATTGCCCATTCTTTTATACCTCTGTCTGGTGAGCCCCACAGCCCCCCCCCCCCCAACAGGTCCCAGGCAATCATTGATCTGCTTTCTATTACTATAAATTAAGTTTGTGTTTTCTAATTTCAAGTAAAAGGAATCAAACAGTATGTATTCTTTATGTTCAGTATCTTTCACTCAGCATATTTGGAAGATTTATCTCTCTGTTTATCTCTTCAGCATATTTGGAAGATTATTACTGTTATGACTACTCACCTGAAAGCTTAGTGGTGGAAAACATTTTAGTATGTTTCCTGACTCTGTGGGTCAGGATTTCAACAGGGGACAGAGGAGACAATAAGGCTCGAGAGGGTCCTGCACACAACAGTTTTTGTTGTCATAGAATTGGGGTGCATTGGTCTCTTGGGATATGGGTAATTTCACCAAGCTGGAAGCTCATCAAACCTCCTACAATTTGGATTTTATGGAGGTTTCCTCATGTAGGCATGATCAATGTTTAACTCCTTTTCCAGCCCCCATCCCCTGTCTGGAGATGTGAGGGAGGGATGGGGCTGAAAATCCCAAGCTTCTGATTATGGTCTTGTCTTTCTGGTGACCAGCCTCCAGGCAGGAGCCCTCCCAGAGTCACCTCAACAGAATGATCATTTTATGTTTAGTAAGGCTCATTTTGTGTCATGATGTGATCTATCCTGGAGAATGCTCCATATATACCTGAGAACATGTATTCTGTGCTTCTGGCTGAAATGTTGTGTATATATCTACCAAGTCCATCTGGTCTAATATATCATTTAGGGTCCCAGTTCTATTTATTTATTTATTTATTTATTTATTTATTTATTTATTTATTTATTATTAAGCAGGCTCCATACCCAGCATGGAGCCCGACATGGGGCTTGAACTCACCACCCTGAGATCAAGACCTTAGCTAAGATCAAGAGTCAGACGCTTAAGCAACTGAGCCATCCTGGCACTCCTAAGGTCACAGTTTATTGATTTTCTTTCTGGATGGTCTATCCATTGATGTATGTGAGTAATGAAGTTCCCTACTGGTATTGCATTGCTGTTATTTTCTTTTATTAGGTCTATTAATATTTGTTTTATATCATTAGGGGCTCCTATATTGAGTACATAAATATTTACAAACATTATATGTTCTTTTTGGATTGATCCCTTTATCATTATGTAATGCCCTTTTTTGTCTTTTATTACAAACTTTATTTTAAAGCATATTTTGTCTGATATAAGTATAGCTACCCCAGATTCTATTGGCTTTCATTTGCAAGGAGTATCTTTACCCATACCTTCTCTTTCAGTCTTTATGCGTCCTTATATTTGAAGTGAGTCTCTTATGGATAGCATATAGATGGGTCTTGTTTTTTAATCCATTCAACACTCTGTCTTTTGATTGGAGAATTTAGTCCATTTACATTTAAAGTAACTATTGATAGTTGTGCACTAGTAAATATGAATATCAATCAATGTCTGTTGTTTCTCTCTCTCTCATCTAATCTATCATTCTATCTACACCCATTTACATATTCTTAATTCCATTCCTAATTAGGAATTCCTGATTCCTAATTCCTAATTACAGTTAAAATAATTTAAAGGTAACTCACCATACATAATGTATGAAACAAAAATATAGATTTGAAGTAGATAAGAAGAAAAAGTAAATCTTTCAATTTTTAAATATTCCTCTTTTAATTTTATCTTGTGTGGATAAGAGACATTCTGGGTCAGTAAGAGATTATTTGCTAGTATTTCTAGAATAATAACTGTGTTATTTCTTTGTTCCAATTCCTATCCTAAGACAACATAATGAGAGCTAGGTGGGAATATGTATTTGAAGAGCCAGAATATCTTTATGCAAGGGCCAGAGAAAAATTGACGTTTTCTGCTTATATATAAGAGAAAAACACATCTGTCTTTCTCTCCACTTCATAAAGAAGGGAGAAAATAACTTGCTCCTTAGACACATAATAGAAAGGATCTTGTGTCCGCATTCTAATCTTTTGAAATATAAATACACCACTCCAGAGGTGCCTGGGTGGTTCTCAGTCGGTTAAGCTTCTGACTCTTGGTTTCAGCTCAGATCATGATCTCACTGCTCGTGAGCTATAGCCCCATGTAGGGCTCTGCACAGACAGTGTGGGGCCTGCTTAGGATTCTGTCTCTCTCTCTGTCTCCTTGCCCCTTCCCCACCCCCACTGTCTCTAAAAAAATAAATATGTTTTTCTCAAAATGTCTCTCTCAAACTAAATAAACCTTAAAAAAATCAAGATATGCAGAAAAGGCATTTGACAACATACAGCATTCTTTTTTGATAAAAATCCTCAAGAAAATACGGATAAAAGGAATATACCTCAAGATCATAAAAACCGTATGTGAAAAACCCAATGCTAATATCGTCCTCAATGGGGAAAAATTGAGAGCTTTCCTCCTAAGGTTAGGAACAAGACAGGGAAGTCCACTCTCACTACTGTTACTCAACATAGTGTTGGAAGTCCTACAACAATCCAACTACAAAAAGAAATTAAAGGCATCCAAATCAGCAAGGAGGAAGTCAAACTTTCACTCTTTGCAGATGACATGATACTCTACGTAGACAAATGCGAAAGACTTCACCAAAAACTGCTAGAACTAATACATGAATTCAGCAACATCTCAGGATATAAAATCAATGTAAAGAAATTGGTTGTACTTTTATATACCAATAATGAAGCAACAGAAAAAGAAATCAAGGAATTGATCCCATTTACAATTGCATCAAACCCCATAAAATATCTAACAGTAAACTTAACCAAAGAGATGAAATATCTATACACTGAAAACTACAGTTTATTAAAGAAATTGAAGAAGACACACCAAAAAAATGGAGAACTATTCCATGCTCATGGATTGGAAGAACAAATATTATTCAAATGTTGACACTATACAAAGGAATTTACATACTCAATACAATCCCTATTAAAATAACACCATCGTTCTTCACAGATCTAGAACAAATAATCCTAAAATTTGTATGGAACCAGAAAAGACCTTGAATAGCCAAAACAATCCTGAGAAAGAAAACCAAAACTGGAGGCATCACAATCCTGGACTTCAAGATGTATTGCAAAGCTATAGTCATCAAGACTGTATGGTACTGGCACAAAAACAAGCACTCAGATCAGTGGAACAGAATAGAGAACCCAGAAATGGACCCACAAACGTATGGCCAACTAATCTTTGACAAAGCAGGAGAGAACATCTAATGGAAAAAAGACAGTCTCTTCCACAAATGGTGTTGGGAAAACTGGACAGCAACATGCAGAAGAAAGAACCTACATCACTTTCTTACATCATACACAAAAATAAACTCAAAATGGATGGAAGATCTACATGTAAGACAAGAAGTCATCAAAATGTTAGAGGAGAAAACAGGCAACAATTTCTTTGACCTTGGCTGTAGCAACTTCTTACTAGACATGTCTCTGGAGGCAAGGAAAACAAAAGCAAAAATCAACTATTGGGAACTCATCAAGAAAAAAGCTTCTGTACAGTGAAGGAAACAATCAGCAAAACTAAAAGGCAACTGACAGAATGGGAGAAGATATTTGCAAATGACATATAACATAAAGGTTAGTATTCAAAATCTATAAAGAACTTAGCAAACTCAACAGCCAAAAAACAAATAATCCAGTGAAGAAATGGGCAAAAAACATGAATAGACACTTTTCCAGAGAAGATATCTAGATGGCTAACAGAAAAATGAAAAGATGTTCAACATCAGTCATTATCAGGGAAATATAAATCAAAACCACGATGAGATACTACCTCACACCAGTCAGAGTGGCTAAAATTAATAACTCAGGCAACAACAGATGTTGGTGAAGATGTGGAGAAGCTGCTGGTGGGAAAATTAAAAATAGAACTACCCTATGACCAAGCAATTGCACTACTAAGTATTTATCCAAAGGATATAAAAATGCTAATTCAAAGGGACACATGCACCCCAATATTTAGGAACACTATGGACAATAGCCAAAGTATATAAAGAGCCCAAGTGTCCATTGCTTGATGAAGGGATAAAGAAGATGTGGTATATACATATGTGTGTGTGTGTGTGTATGTATATATATGTATATATGTATATGTGTATATATGTGTGTATATGAATATATGTAATGAAATGGAATATTATTCGATGATCAAAAAGAATGAAATCTTGCCAATTGCAACAACATGGATGGACCTGGAATGTATTACACTAAACAAAATAAGCCAGTCAAGGAAAAACAAATATCATATGATTTCACTCATATGTGAAATTTAAGAAACAAAACAGATGAACATGAGGAAAGGGAAAGAAAAATGAGATAAAAACAGAGAAAGAGGCAACCCATAAGAGACTCTTAAATACAGAGAACAAATTGAGGGTTGCTGGAGGGGTGTTGGGTGGGTGAGTGGGCTAAATGGGCAATATACAAGAAAGAGGGCAATTGTTGGGATAAGCACTGTGTGTTATGTATAAGTGATGAATCACTAAATTCTATTCCTGAAATCATTATTACACTATACGTTTAGTGACTTGGATTTACATTTTTTTTTAAAAAAAGATGCACATACACAAAATCTAAATAAATAAATAAGCAAATAAATAACTCCAAAAGCCAGATATGCTCCAGACTTTTAGGCTTTAATGACCTATAGGAATATCTCCAGGCCTCATCTTCTCTTCCAATGTAAACAAACTCATATCTATTGTATAAATTAACATCTCACGACTTGCTCTCAGGTCAGAGAATAAAGTTTCTGCAAAGTTTATTCAGAAAACCACAGATCTCCAGAAACACAAAAAATACTCACTCACATTCCTTAGAAATATAATGGTAAGGTCATAAAATTTATATTCCCATGAAAAAGAAGAAAGTAAAGTTATTCTTTTCAGTAAACCCCAGAGATCTCAACTAGTTTCCTAGTTAACTGACTCTTTTTAGAGTAAACTACATACATAGAAATTCCCACACATGTGCACACACACAAAACGAATAAACAGAATAAACCTATTATTTTTACTCCAAAAAATATGACCATGTTTTGTGTTTTCTTTTGTTTTGTTTTACTTCCATTTGGGAAATTAAAATAGGCTTCAGAGAATTCAAGACCCAAACAATTTTATTGTAAAATTGGGGAAAACTCATTAGGTTGCCTTAAAATGTTCTTTTGGTGATTTTGTTCTTTCAGAATAAGTGCTTTTACCCAGGGCATGTGGTTGAAGTCAGATGTCTTTATTAGGAACAGAGCATTTTAGAGCAAGCAAAGACTTTCAATATCTGACAACAGTAATGGATTTGGAGCTAATTTTAGGATAAGATACGTCTGGGACACATATTGATTTGCAGAACTGATGGAGTTTGTGTTTCTTCAGAAATATATACTTCCAGTTTTTTTTTTTTTTTCCATTTTCCCATAACCCAAATGAGATTTCTAAAAGCTTTGAATTATAATTCTTGACAGGAGATAGATGGTTGAAATTTTGTTTCTAAGTTACCTTTATTAGAGGCAATGCAGTATTGTAACAAGGATTGGCTTTGTAGAAGATAAACTTGGGTTGGGACCCTTACTCTGCCAGTTACTACCTGTATGGAATTGGAAGGTGAAGTTGGTTGAGTCATCTGTGAAATACACCCCCCACCATCATCCCACCTTTTCCAGATGAGGACACAGGAGGATGTACCCCCACTGAATGAAGTATGGTTACATGGTGCCATCTTTTGGAAGCTTAATAGAGATGTATAAATTGCCTAGTCATGTATGAGAGCAGCCAGCATTCAACAAGTGAAAGGTAATATATGACAACGATAAAAGTGTTTGCCTCTTTGTCCAATCGCAGATGGAATATCTAAGCATTGCTTCTTTTCTGTAGCACCACCATCTCTCTCATCAACAGGAGGGACACCTTCTGAAAGTTTCTTTCAGTGCATCTTTTGAGGACTACATACTTCAGCATCACTTGTACTCCCATAATCATTTACACATTTTCAACAAAGAGTGGTACCCCAGAGTCCATGGAAAGAATGCCTGGAAACTTTATTATAAGATTAGATATTCTAAGACACAAACTTTCCCTTTTTTCCTCACAAAAAGATACAGCGTTAGCTGACCCAGTGGGCAAAACAACTTGTTCCATCCTGGCTTCAGTGTGTGTGTGTGTGTGTGTGTGTGTGTGTGTGTGTTTCTGGTCTTTTCTGTTTGTTTTCTCTCTATGCCTGTGTGCACATGTCTGTATGCATCTGTGCAGTATTCTGTAACTTTGGCTATTTGAGAGGCTTTTTCTTCAGATTTCAGCTCTTCTTACGAGCTCTGGTTTGAGGTACCTGGGTGGCTCAGTTGGTTAAGTGTCTGACTTTGGCTGGGGTCATGATCTCGTGGTCCTTGGGTTCAAGCCCTGTGTGGGGCTCTGTGCTGACAGCTCAGAGCCTGGAGCCTGCTTCAGATTCTGTGTCTCCTTCTTTCTCTTGCCCTCCCCCACTTGCACCCTGTCTCTCTCTCTGTCTCTCTCTCTGTCTCTCTCTCTCTCTCAAGTAAATAAGTGTTAAAAATTTTTTTAAAGAGCCCTGGTCAGTAAAAGGCAATGCAGGGACCATGTAAGTACAATAAATACTTTGAAACAAAACACACCTTTTGAAAAAATGATTCCTTCTTTCCCCTATGCCTTCCATGTAATAAAATAATGAGTTATAGTTGTACCTGAATAATTAGTAGAAAATCTATTTTAGAAGAAATAACCTGAAGGAAAGAATTTTATAGCTATATGTTTATGCTGGATATTTCTTTCCTTGGAGTCTAATTGTTTGGTGTTAGTTTTAAAACACTAATTGTTTTAGTGTTCGTTTTTCTCTAACTATGACTGGACCATTACTCTTAGAAATAACTAAGAGTAGATATTTTTATAAATCTTAAGTCCACAGTTAGTTTAAAATCCATCATAAGTCTGCTCTTAATGGAGTTAACCTGAAGGATTATACTTTTGCCTGACTGCCAACCACAGTTATCTTTCTCTTGCCTCTTGAGAATAAGGTTCAGAGAGCACATAGCATCTGCTCTAGGATTAAAATATGTACCAATAATCCCTAATTATAATTGTAATGCTTCACCTGGTCATCTCTGATATTCATTTAATCAACAAATATAGGGGCGCCTGGGTGGCTCAGTCGGTTAAGCATCTGACTTCCGCTCAGGTCATGATCCCACGGTTTGTGGGTTCAAGCCCAGCGTCGGGCTCTGTGCTGACAGCTAGCTCAGAGAATGGAGGCTGCTTCGGATTCTGTGTCTCCCCCTCTCTCTGACCCTCCTCTGCTCATGCTCTCTCTCTCTCTCTCTCTCGCTCTCTCTCAGAAGTAAATAAAACATTAAAGAAATCTTAAAAGCAAACAAACAAACATAGCATCTACTATAAATCGTCACTTTCCAAGCACTAGAGCTAGAACAGTAATCAAGCAGATAAAGTTATTTTTAGGTGATAAAGTCAGGGAAGTAAACAGGGGTCAGATAAGCAGGGCTTTGTGAATCAGGATAAGACATTTGGTTTTTATTTTCAGTGTGTTGAAAAGCCATCAGAAGGGTTTCAGCCATAAAATAAATTGATGAGGCTTATATTTGAAGGAAGTCATTTGGTTGCTGAATGCAAATGACATCTTGGGAAGGATTGGAGGGGGAGGAAAACTAAATGCCTTTGGGAACCTCCCATAAATGGAAGGACTGATCATCTCCCAGAGTACAAGATCACACCATGTTTCCAATCATGGGCTCTTGAAATTGGTTATAGATAAAAATACTGGCTTATTGTTCACTATTGACCTTTCAATTTCTTGCGGAAAATAGGGATAACAATTTTACCTTCTGCCAAGGGTTTATATTAGGATTTAATGCCTATATATATATACAGAAAACTTCGGTAAACAGCAACCTTAAACTTTATCCATAAAACCCATTGACTTACTTTCTGTTTTTGTTGTGTGGGCTTTGGAATATTTACCACAGAGGTTGCAATTCCTCCCAGCTTGATTATTCTCTTAAAATATTGAGCTACTCACTTGTTCTTGGCTGGTCTGAGACATCTTTCTTGGCTTGACAGATTGCCTGACTATATGGCTGGTATGTTCCAGTCATCATATGCTTCATCAAAGTCAGGGTTTTAAACTTCTTTTTTTTTAAGTTTATTTATTTTTTGAGAGACAGAACATAAGCCAGGAGGGGCAGAGAGAGGGAGACAGAATCCCAAGCAGACTTTGCACTTCCTGCACAGAACCCCACGTGGGGCTTGAACTCGTGAACTGTGAGATCATAACCTGAGCTAAAATCAAGAATTGCCTGCCCAAATTACTGAGCCACCCGGGCACCCCCACAGTTTTACACTTCTTAATCCAACCAGGGCTTTGCTGCCCCCACTGGAAATCTACACTTATACTCTTTGGCTGTTTAACATCAGAGATACCTTACACAACTTCTGCTGCTATAGTATCTTTAGTGTCTGAGAGTTATGTTCTCATTTTAACCATATATTTTCTCATGTCGTTTTATAATGGGTTGCTTATATCATAGGCTTAGTTGCTGATTTTCATCATTTGTGTCGTTACCTTTCTCCTCTAGACCTGAAGACAAAAGTTCCAACTGCTTCCTTGTGTTTGGGGTGTTTTAAAGGCTTAGTCTAGAAATATGTTAATATATGTCATTGATTTAAATATAAAGGGTGTGTATGTAAATGATCTCATCCAGAGAGCTCTGAAAGAATGGGCTGAATTAAATCAGAATCTAAGAATGGGCCTCCCAGATAAAGTGCCTGAAGTTCACCTGGTCTCCTAATTTCACTGTAGTGACCCTCGAGTATAGCCCAGCTTTCTATGGTGGTTCATGGTCATTGAAAAATTATAATATTTTGCTTTTTTTCTCTTATCATGAAAATTTGGAGAAGAGAATGCCTTTTGTGACTATAGTTGTCATGTACCTTTGAATTTGAAGTTAGTGAGAGATCGTCTGGTTAAATAAATTTAAGTTTTTACAACAAGTAATTAGGCTATGATTTAAATTCAATGCAAGTCTTAAAAGAAACAACGATTAGCCTTTTCTTACATCACAAGCACTGTACTGTGCATTTTATATGCATAGTGCCATTCAATACTATTTTTTTTCAGTTTATACTGATTCAAAACTTTTCCAAACTTTAAAAAAAGAGACCAAAAAGATAACACTGACATATAAAAACAATATTGCTTAAGACAGGAATTGGTATACATTTTCTGTAAGGATCTGGATTGTATATAAGCCCTTTATAGGCCTCATGGTCTCTGATGCAACAACTACTTGACCATTGCAGCATGAAAACAGCCATAGATAATACATAAATGAAAATGGGTGTGGCCATGTTTCAATAAAGCTTTATTTATAAAACTGGCTGTGGCCCATAGACCATAGTATTTTGACCCCTGCCTTAAAAAAATACAGTGGGTGTGATTTTACTACTTATTTGTGTAGAAAAATCACAGAGCAGTCTTCCAAATGGAGTGTTAGAAATCATTACATTTAGTACTTCATACTAAGTACAGCTGGGATATGCTTTCTCTAACAAAGAAAACTCCCAGGAAGGAAATTCCTACATCTGAGGGATAAGAATAACACTTTGCAAGGTGAATGAAACCAAAAGTATTCTTCCTGGACAGAAGGTCTGGAACAATCAAAATAATTTTTTCCTTTCTCCACTCCAATGCATTTTCCTAAATATTCTTATCATTCAAGAAAAAGAACTAACAACATTATTTCTGTGTTGAAAACTTATGTGAATATTTCCTTCAGGATACATTAGCACCTTCTTACTCAGGCAAACAGACCTCTTCCTAATCAATGTTCGACCTCCTGGAGAGCATCATATCATGGCCAGCCCACCTTCCCAATCCCATTTCACCTGGCCCCTTTTTAAACACATCTCCACTGAGGACCCGCTACAGGGAATCTGTCAGAGTTTCCGATGTGAGTTGACTTTGTGTAACCTGTTTTTAAACAATGTCATTTCAATTCATAGCAATACTTGACTAGAGAAAAAATCTCAGCATTGCACTAATGATCTAACTAATATTTTCTGGCCCTGTTTAAATGACTATTACAGTGGCTGCATGTATGTGTTCTTCAGTGGAAACAACTGGAGAAAGTTCAGCAAAGGAAATGGGAGGCACAAAGATGGGAGAATCTCAAACCACAATGACAAACAAAAGAGATCAACAGCACCACACCACACCACACCACACCACATAACACAACACAACACAGGCATGTTTCCTGACTTCATAGGGGGAAAGAAAGAGGAAGTGATTTTCTTGTGAATCCTCCTTAACAATTAGGGATAAATGAGTGTAATTTTTTTTCTTGAGAGAGAGAATGCAAGCAGGTGAAAGGGGCAGAGGGAGATAGAAGGAGGACACCCAAACAGGCTCCACGTTCAGTGTGGATCCCTATACAGGGCTCAATTCCATGATCCTGGGATCATAACCTGAGCTGAAATCAGGAGTCAGAAGCTCAACTGACTGAGCCACTCAAGCACTCCCTCCCTCGATCCCTTTCTTTGAGTATTATTTTTAAAAGAAGAAACTCGGCTGAAAGAAAATTTTATTTTTTTTAATGTTTACTTTTGAGAGAAAGAAAGAGAGAGTGCACATGCACCAACAGGGGAGGGGTAGAGTGAGAGGGAGATGGAGGATTTAAAGTGGGCTATGTGCTGACAGCAGAGAGTCTGATATGGGGATCTAACTCACGAAGTACAAGATCATGACCTGAGCCGAAGTCATGCTTGACCAACTGAGACACCCAGGTGCCTCGAGAGAAAAATGGAAAACTCATGAATTTTTATTTCTATTTCTAACTGTGGGCACAAACAGGGAGCAAAAACACCCACAAAAGAGTGGAAGACAAAGCTTCCAGATATTTTACATGACCTATGCCTGAAATTCAAAATTGAAAGGGAATGCATTCCTTGATTTCAAAACTTTTGCAGATGCTGGCTACTCAGAGAGATTAAAACATTTTTCTGTTTGTGACTGTCACTAGTACAGACAAGCTTTCTCTGTCATACTCAGAAAAAAACAATGGAATGGTGGGAACCTCATAAATTAATAGTCTAAGGTAATTGGATTTATACAAAGCTCCACCAGTCTCTAGTTATCTCTAGCAGGCAAAAATCCCTTTTGTCAGAACTGAATGTGCAAGTACCTGCAGAATAAGGGCTCAAGGTACAAGGTGAACTGCATCATGAGGTCTTTTCAAGCCTGAATCAAGACTGCGTGTTCTGAGTTAAGGAAAATCTGGGTGCCAACATTTCCTCCCTTAACTTGCTCTTTGTAAGGAGACAACCTGGCTATGGGGAGCTGCTGGCACAGGTTTGAGGGCCTTACTGAGCCTCTTTCTGATGATTAATGGAGGGCTGCTGATACAGGCACACAAGGATCAAGCTGTACTGGAAGGTTCGATTGTGGGTGAAACCAATCTGCAGAATTTGAATGGACAGACTATAGAAATGCTATCGTATTCATTCCTACTTTTAGAAGAAAGGCATGACTGATGGCCAAGCTATTAGAAATATTAATATAATCTCAACCCCCAGTACTTGATGGTCCCTGAATAGCTCTTGGTCACAGGTGAGTCTGGAACTTTGAAGCAGCCTTGGATTAGCTCTACAGAGACACAGAGGAGCTTGATTTTCAGGAAAATAAGAGGTGTGGAGTAAGTCTATAATGTTTATCATCTTTCTGTAAATGGAGTGCAGAGGCAAAGAAGTAACAAATTAATCAACTTATTAAACTATTATTTATTGAGTGCCAACAATGTGCAAGATCTAGAGATGTTGGACCCTGCAGGGACACGTGCATATTAGCCATGATTTCCGATTTCAACAAGTATGCACATATTTCAGAAGATAAAATAAAAATTTCACGAATAATTCCTGACTTTGTAAATGTTTATGAGCGTTCATAGGCAGAGGGCAAGCAACTTCAGATATGTCACTTAGTTACCATTTAGACAAACTTAGGAGATACCTTAGGCTTCACACATAAATAGCTGAGGCTTCACTACATTTAGTCTTCAAAAACAAGCAGACAAAGAAATAAAACTCCCTCAAAGGTACTCACGCATCCACATACAAACTATAGAGCAGAAGTAAGCATCATTAGGATTGAGGGAAAGGAAGGGACAGCATGGGCTATGTTGGGTCATGGAAGTATCATGAAGAATGTAGTACTAGATGTGTGGATTTAGGAAGGGGGGCAGACAATGACCTGCCCTCACTCCAAAGTGGTTTATCATATTTATCAAATCGGAGGAGGAGAATGGCCTGGAATAAAGAATATGATGAAGCCACAAAGACTGATAAGTATACTGAGTTCTGTTGAGTCAACCATGGAAAAGGTGGTTCAGTTGAACCCGAAGGAAGATGAAAGGAGGTCTCAGCAGGTGTGCTGATAAAAAAAAAAAAAAAAAAAAAAAAAGCAGGAGCAGCAAGACCTGAGCAGGCCAACCAATCAGATGATATGTTGGCTACAAGTAGTCTCTAGTCTTCTTTAGTGAGGAGTCTTCAAATATTTTGCATATAGTCTCTGGATATGACAACTTAGGTTTCCTTACATTTAACCATCCGTCCCACTGGGAAATCCTCTTCAAAAAGGCAGAAGAGGACAGTCTCAGTCATTCATTGGTAATATTCAGTTTCTTGGGGAAAAAAAAAGTGTAAACTATAAGGATGAGATCTTCAAACAAACCTACCTAAAAATATTTATTGAGAGTCTACCTTGGGTGAGATACAACTCTAGATGTTGGGGATATAGCACTGAACAGCAGACAAAGATTTTTGATTTACATTCCAGTGCAGGTAGATAGACAAAAAATCAAGTGCATAATTAAGTCTTCACTGATCATGTGCTTAGTCTCCAATGACCAAATGGGAAGGCAGATAAGCAGAGTTTAGATGTATTTTAGGAAGGATGTGCATCTAAAATTGAGCAGGCAAAGAAGGACTTGCTGAAAAGATGTATTTGAGGAAAGAACTAACGGAGGTGAGGGATGGAGTGCTGCCCTGATAACATGTTGGCTTATTGGTTCTGGGTAGCACAAAAAGGACAGAGTAGCTGAAGGAGCCAAGGAGAAGAGTAAATTATGAGGTCTGAGAGTAACAGAGCACCAGATCATGTAGGGACTTCACAAGCGTTACAAAGGATACAGCTTCTGCTCTGTTAGGTGGTAAACCACTGCAAGATCTTAGACAGAGGGATGACATGTCACTACTTCCATTTTAAAAAGATTTCCAACTGCTTTTGGAAAATAGACTATTTCGGAGAGGCAAGAATAGAGGCAGTGAGACCACTGATCAGGGGGCTGCGGTAGTCATTCGTACGAGAGAGAGATGACTGTGGATTTGCTCAGAGTGCTATCAGTACAGGAGACGAGAAGAGGTTAGATTCTGAGTACATGCTGAAGCAAGAGCCAAAAGGATGTTCTGACAGATTACATATGGAGTGTTATTTCCTGAGATGAGCAAAACATTCAGAGGAACACCTTTGGAGATGCAGGTCAGGAGTTTTGTTTTGGTATAAATTAAATTTGGGGTGCCCAGTAGATGCCAAAATGTAAATGCCAAATAGACAACTGAAGCTAAGGAAATATCTCTGGTACATATTAATTTAGCAATGAACAGTATAGCAAAAGATTTTAAGACATGTGGTTTGTTGGGATCCCCAAGGGAGTAAGTGTATACCGAAAAGAGAATATGTTCAAACAGTGAGCCCTAGGACTTTCCAATGATTAAAGGTCTAGGGTGTGAGGAGAAGGGAGCGCAGAAAAGCAAGAAGAAATGGCTAGTGAGGGAGAAAATGCAGGGCTAGAAGTTAAGTAATGAAAATGTGTCCAAAAAAAAAAAAAGACAAAGACAAAGAAAGACTCAAATAACAAACCAAACATGGTGAAGAAGTGAAATTAAGACTGAGACTTGATGATTGAATTTAAAATTTGGAAGTCATTGATGACATCGATGAGTAATTTCAGTAAAGTAGTGGGGACTGAAAAGAGATAGTCTCTTGTCACTGATTGGAGTGGCTTAAAGAAGGAATGAAGAATCAAGGACAGTGATTGTAGATAACTCTTTGAGAGCATTTTGTTTTAAGGGATTCAAAAAAATATTGAAACTGCTGGACAGGCATGTGAGAATAAGAAACTTACTATAGTTTGTTTAACAATGAAAAAAACTGCAGCTTGTTGAGGTGTGAGGAGAAAGTGTGACACGGTTGTGTTGGAATATGGGACTTATGAATGGAATCCTGAGCACCATAGTCTTTTTTTTTTTTTAATGTTTTAGTTTATTTTCGATAGACAGAGCATGAGTGGAGGACGGGGAGAGAGAGAGGGAGACACAGAATCAGAAGCAGGCTCCAGGCTCTGAGCTGTCAGCACAGAGCCTCTGCTGGGCTCAAACTCATGAATCGTGAGATCATGACCCGAGCTGAAGTCAGACACTTAACCGACTGAGCCACCCAGAGACTCCATGAGGGTCATAATCTTATGCCTACTTATCCAACAGGAGAAAATCTAATTATATTACATTTCATTTTCCATCCTGCCACCATTTAGCTTTAAGTCTATGTTCTTTAAACCTTTTTGACCTTGCTGAATTTAGTGCATTTTTTAAAGCTGTTATGAAACAGAGTTAAGTTGAAGGTAAGAAATAATGTCAACTCTTCAATAACACAATTCATTAATTATCTCACTTAATCTACCCAACAATCCTATGTAAAAACCACTCTCATCCTTAGTTTATCATGAGGAAATCAAAACTCTAGAAATATAAAGTAATTTGTTGAATGTCACCAGCTAAGTAATGTGATTATCAGAATAAAGAGGTGAAACTACTACACGCTACTCACTCTGGGACATTCCCCAGGAATAAGTTTTTCCATCTGGGTGACAGAGTGAGTCAATTTGTTATGGTTCTTGTTCCATTTATTACATGATGTTTCCTATGCATATTATTGATAATCCCGTCATTAGAAATAAATACAAATAAGATAGTGATTTAAAAATCCTAAATTAATTACCCTATCAAATCAAAATTCTTACTTATAATGAATGTTTTAGAAAAGGGTAAGGGGAAACAACTAGTGAAAGCATGGAAATTGCATGGTGATGTTAAAAAAAATCTTAGAGTTCACACAGTCTTACAATCCCAATTTATAAATTAGGCGCTGGAGCCAAGAAAATAAGTGATTTGCCAAAGGTAGTAGAATTAATCACAGGAGAACATAAAGCTCCTGATTTTGAATCTAGTGTTCTTTTTGATGTACTTAAAACACAACTAATAGACTGAAATCACCATCTACAAAGAGAATTACAAGTTTCCTTTGATTGCTGTCATTTTGGAATACTTTATAATAATATTTCTTTCAAAGCCATGCAGAAAAATGCTCATTTGTATTCCCATATTTCTCTGTGGAGCTTTCCTCCTTACTGATATAATTTAAATATTTTTCGTTGTGCATCTTATTCTCTTCATTCGCTTGGATTTAGCACCCCTTCGTGTTTCTCTTCACAAAGGTAGTACAAGAATGAATATTTGGGGTCTGCTTCTCATTTCTGATTTCAAATGAATTCTGCACCATCTGTCATCTGTCTCAGGAAGCTGGGACCTCCATCGTGAACACACTCCTTTAAGTTTTTAAGAGGGTCTGGGGCTGCTCTTCAAGTCACCAGCTAGGAGAGTGGGAACAGCATTGAGGAAGAGAGAGGCAGGAGGCAGAAGGCAGCTCAAGAGGGCAGGCCCGAGGAGTATCTGCATAGTGAGGGAGGTCAAAAGGAGAAAATGGGCAAGTTCTGCACAAAGCTGGGGACCCTCAAGACTATCTTGTAAGGAGCTGATCCTCAGGGCAATAAGGAAAGAACACAAGAATCTACAGCCTACAAAACCAAGATGAGAGTAGATTAGAGAACCTCCAAGAGAGGTTACTTTACTAATTTGTAACAAAGAAATGAGAAGAGAACAGAACATTCTCATACATGTCTAATCTTCTTTAAAATCTGCTTCAGTCTGACACTTGGACTCCCTTTGATATTGAAATCTGTTACAGGGTTCATTGCTTCCTGAAAAAAAAAAAGTTTCATATACTTTAGTGTCCATGTTAATTTCAACAGAAAACTGTGACCAAGAGCAAGAACAATGAATAAACTAGTGGTATCATAATGTACTATTCTGTGCTAGCCACTTGGTAGAGTTTGGAATTTGAGTATAACATTCTCCAAGTTTGAAAGATTGATTAGAGTGTGATTATGAGAAAGAATAAAGCTTGTTTTCCTCTCAGAAAAGGGACACCAGGATATAATAGAAAGAACATAGAGTCAGGCAGACATTTTCTTTTAATTTCTGCCTTCCATTTATTGATTATGTGGCTTGAGTAAGTTACAAAAATTTTGCTTCTTTAAAAGTGCTTGTTTGTTTCACCTGGGTTAACCATAGATAACACTGTATCTGTAATTTTTTAGATACTCTAGAAAGTTGGTCTAGCTGTAATTTGTACAAAGGCATCAGACAAAGGTCCCAAAGCCTTATCATTTACCATGACACTATAAATAATTGAGATTCTCCAATTGATATTTGAAAAATTGTTTTTTTCTATTTCCCACAACTTTGACTGTAACAAAGGCAAGTTCAATATAGTTGCTGTCACCCAATTTAAAGTGATCTTTCAACTATCATAATGAACAAAACTGGTTAAGTGTGGATGTGTGGATTTGTGTGGATGAGTTATTTGTTTGATGTGTGGATTTGTGTGGATGAGTATTTGTTTGGGTTGGTAAAGGGTCAAATACCCTGAGGACACGCATCAGTCTTCAACTGTCTTTTGCATTGACCTGAAAGAGTGTCATAAACTCTACTGGCAGAGATGATCATTTGCATTCAAGTTGTTTCTTTCTTTCTTTTTTTTTTTTAATTTTTTAAATTTTTTATTTATTTCTAGGAGAGAGAGAGAGAGAGAGAGAGAGAGACAGCGTGAGCAGGGAAGGGTCAGAGAAAGAGGGAGTCACAGACTCTGAAACAGGTTCCAGGCTCTGAGCTGGCAGTCAGCACAGAGCCCAACGCGGGGCTTGAACCCATGAACCGCGAGATCATGACATAAGCAAAAGTTGGACGCTTAACCTACTAAGCCACCCAGGCGCCCCAATGTTCAACATTTCTGGAAACATACGAGGGCACAATCTAGCAATAATCATGTTGCAAATTATTTTACTGCATTCAACAATTTTATATTAAATACAGTGTCTATCTGTGAAACACTGCTAGGTCTGTGATACCAGAGTAAGCAAAAACAAACAGTATATTTGCTTTCTGGAGATTACAGTCTGCTGGATGAGGTGGATAATCAAATACTTAGATGAGTAAGTGTGTGATAAACATAAGTTTTAAGAAAAAAAGAGAATTTTGTTTCAGAATGACATTTGGTCGAGACTCTGGGATTAGGGCAAGGCTTTCCTAAGAGACCCACCCTTGAACTGAGAACTGAAAAATGAGAAATTGATGTGGCTACAAAGAGGAAAAGAAAAGACTCTGAGTCGAGGCCCTTTAATGGGAGAAAATATGGTGTGTTGGGGCACATAAAGAAGCGAAAGAACCTGAAGCTCCGAGAAAAAAAGGAAGATCAAAAGTGTACGAAATTGGCACAGAACAGTAAGAAAAACAAAAATCAACCTTTATATGTTCTTTAAAAATCAGTACTTACCCAGCTTTTTTTTTTCCAGCATTTTAGATTTTTATTTTTCAAATAGACCAGTGGATTTTTATTTATTTATTTATTTATTTATTTATTTATTTTTACAAATAGTTTATTGTCAAATTGGTTTCCATATAACACCCAGTGCTCATCCCCACAAGTGCCGTCCTCCATGCCCATCTCCCCTCTCCCCCCCTCAGTCCTCAGTTTGTTCTCAGTATTCAAGAGTCTCTCATGGTTTGCCTCTCTCCCTTTCCCCCACCATTTCCCCCCTTCTTCTCCCCCATGGTCCTCAGCTAAGTTCCTCCTAGTCCTCCTATACGTGCAAACATGTGATATCTGTCCTTCTCTGCCTGACTTATTTCACTCAGCATAACACCCTCAAGGTCCATCCATGTTGCTACACATGGCCAGATTTCACTGTTTCTCATTGCCATGTAGTATTCCATGGTATAGATAAACCACATCTTCTTGATCCATTCTTCCGTTGATGGACACTTAGGCTCTTTCCATGTTTTAGCTATTGTTGAGAGTGCTGCTATGAACATTGGGGTACATGTGCTCCTATGCATCAGCATTTCTGTATCCCTTGACTTACCCAGCTTTTAATATGCAACAGGCACGCTTTTTGGTGACTTACGTAAATTACATCATTTACTCTTCACTACAACTCCTAGGAGTCAGTCTCATTTTGGAAAATGAGAGAACTGAGGCAGAGAGAGATCAGATATCATCCAAGGTCTATAGGTAGAAATTATAAGTGCCAGGAACTGAACCCAGGTGGTCTGAATCTGAAAGTATACTCTTACTTACTGTACTATACAAGCTCTTCATAATTAAATGTTAAAATAATTATAGTTTAGCTTGATTAGGTGTTATTACCAGATATCGTCCAAGTTCTTAAATGTATTAATATATTCACTTAATAAAAATTATCTAGCGACCCATTGTTCTAGGCTCTGGACATACAGCAGTGAACAGAATTGTGAAAAATCTCCACCCTCATGCAGCTACATTTCAAGGTAGAGTAGCAGGCAATTAAAATAGAAATAAATAAGTAAACATAGAACATTGCCACATGATGTCTAATGTAATGCATCGAAGGACAACAGAGGTACCAGTATGGAAGACAGCATATCTATTTCACATAGAGTTTTCAGAGAAGTCCTCAATAGCATGATGACATTTAAGAAGGGATCTGAAGACAGAGAAGAAGCAAGACATGTGGCTGAAAGGAGAAGGAATACTCACAGCAGAATATGCTTGGCATGTTTTATAAAAAGCAGGGACACATGGTGACTGGATATGAGTGGGTGAGAGGACACTAGTAAGATATGAAGCCAGAAAGCATTACACTGAATCATATAGATCCTAGAGGCTACCACAGGTCTTCAGCGACTTCTCTGAGACAGGAAGCCGCTGAAAAGGTTTGAGCAGAAGAATCACATAATGCAATGTATATTAATGAGATCATTTTGGAAGATATGAAGACAATACACTGTAAGGGACTAAGAGAAAACCACTAAGGTCAACTAAGAGGCTATTTTAATAAACTAGGCTAGAGATGATCACATGTTGGATCAGCATAGCTACAGTAAATACAGCTGGAGGTGGTTGGGTTCCTGATGTCTTCTGAGACTGGAGACAACTGGATTTGATAATGGATAAGATGCAAAATGGGGAAAAGGAAGGCATCAAGGATGAAAAGATGGAGTTGTAATATTCTAATATAGGAAAGACTTTGGAAAGACCAGCTTTGAAGAGAAAGATCAGGAATCTAGCTTCATATTTGTGTTTGAGATTCTACTAGATTTTCAAATGAAGATGTTGAAAAGAGAGTTGTCTCTCTGAGTCTGAAATTCACAGACATTTAGGTTAGATTAATTAATTTGACAGCCATGCTGTCACAGATGATATTTAAAGCCATGAGATTAGATGATAATTACTTTGTTAGTGACCGTACATAGAGAAAAGTACTAAGAGTTGAGCACTAGGAATCCAGAATATTTAAACACTCAGAAAAGAAGGATCGAACAAGGGACTAAGAAGAAGGGGTGATAAGCACAGAGAAGATCCATAGTATATATACCATGAGCTAAACTCTTCAAAAGATAAAATTGTATCAAATGGTGCTAAAATGTCAGGTTAGTGGGAATTGGGAATTGGCCACTGGATGTAGCAAAGTGCAGCTCATGAGTAGCATGGACAAGAAGTGTTTTTGGACAACAACAACAAGTTTGTTGACTGAAGGATACAAAGTCTGATTGAAGCAATTTCAAGAGCAAATGGGGTGAGAGGAACTGCAGATAAACTGTATACTCATTTTTCAAAAAGCTGTGCTATAACAGAAATCAAGGATGGGATAGTAGCTGGGTGGAGGGGAGACTGTTGTTAAAGGAGAAGTCCTTTTTAAAAAGATGGACAAAAATGACACCATGTTTGCAGATATACTAATTCAGATGAAAGAGAACAATTGCCTGAGTGATGACATTGGAGGGAGGAGAAGGAATGGAATCTAATATGTTAATGGTGGGTAGACCTTACAGGCATGGGCAGTCCATCCACAGAAACAGGAGACTACTAGTCTATACTGCAAACATCTTGATAGCAAGGTAGATGTGATAATAGGAGAAGGTGAGAATTCTTTTTTCTGGTGATTTCTTTGCTTCTCAGTGATCAGCTAAGAGTAAGTACAGAGAGATTTGAAATTTGATGAGAAAAGAGAAGATAGGAAATAATCAACTAAGAGAATTGGAGAGTGAAAATGGACTGTGGAATGGAAGATTGCTTTCAACACAGATTAATTTAATACTCATACTATCCTTATGAGACATGTGTTTATTATGCCCAGTGCCCATTTTATAGATGAGAAAACAGAAGTAATGCTTTATACTTTGCCCATAGCAACAGCATTAAAAAATGGTAGACAATTTACTTTTTGAGGTTTTAAAGCCAGATAAATCTTGATCCCAACACCAAAGATAAATTATTGAAGCAATTTTCAATAGGTATGTGACATGATCAGATTTGCATTTTGAAAAGATCACACTTGCTAGAATGTAGCCAAAGAGAGTCTGTAGGAAATTGGCCTAAGATGGAGGCAGAAAAGCTGCACAAAAGAGGATGGGATATTTTTTAGAAGCAAAATAAACATACCTAGTGATCGATTGATTATGAGAGAAATCAGTGATGGGTACCAGATTTCAGACTTGCAATGTGGAATGGATATTGACATCATTAACAAAGACAGAGAACAAGATTTGCACCTTCTGAGTTTGCAGGGGCTTCAAGCCCTCCTAATGGAGATGTTGAGTAGAAAGTTGACTGTAAAGATCTACCACTCAGGTGGCTAACTGTATAAATGTGAGGCATAGCAGAGAGATTATAATTAAGCCATAACTGATGATGAAATGATTTTGGAAGAGGCAGATAGTTAGAGGAAAAGAAGGTATGGGATAATACCTTGAGGAACTCCAAAATTTAAAGGTTGGGTAAAAAAAATATGCACCCGCAAGTGGCCAGAGAGATAGGAAAATGTTAAAAAGACTGTGTTGGGGGAATTAAATAGAGTATTTCAATAGGGAAGATATGGTCAACAGTGCCAAATGTTGTTAAGAGGGCAAGTAACATAAGGAACCAAAATATCCATTGGACTTAGAAATTGTGAAATCACAAGCAAGATTAGTCAGCTATATCAGCAGAATAATAAAGGCAGAGTGCAATGTGTTAGGAAGAGCTGGAGGGGAGAAAATTTCCAGAAGTAGAGATAAACTTTATAAAAGTTTAGCTGAAAAGGGAATGAAAAATAAGGTGGTGGTAAGGGCCTGTGGAATATAGGATTGAGGGTAGAATTTTTTGAAAGGAAGAGGCTTAAACTCTAATTTTAAAAGAAGGCTTCTATCTAGTTATCATAGATTGGCTCAATTTATATTTATATCAATTTATATCAATAATATAAATATATTTATATTAAAGGGATCATCAATAATATGAGGTGGGGGAGGAGATAGAATCCCAAACACCAGAATATTTTATTGGCAAAGGTATATCTCCTAATATAAGAAGAGATCATAGGCATATATATAGGCTTATCAGGTTCTTTGCACATTTGTCTATTAATGTCTTATTTTGTGTATTGATTTGAAAGAGTTCCATTTTAAGGATATTTGCTCTTACCTTTTATTATATATATATATAAACATTATATATATATATAATGTTTCATACATTTCTGGAGCTTTTGTCTTTTAATTTCAATTTATATGTGACTTATGGCATAAACATGTTTTTATAAATGAGTTTGGATAAAGGTGGTCAGAAGGTGCAAACTTCCGGTTATAAGAGAAATGTGTCCTAGAGACACAATGTAAAACATGATAACATAGCGAACACTGTTATATGGTGTATTTGAAAATTGTTAGAGTAGATACTAAGAGTTCTAATCATAAAGGAAAAGTCATTTTTTTCCTTTTTGTCTTTATCTGTAAGAGATGATAGATGTTAACTACACTTAGTGTGCTGGAACTTACCATCAAGTCAACTCATTATACCATGCACCTTAGACTTGCACAGTGTTGTATATTAGTTGTATCTTGATAAAGTTGGGGGTGAGAAAAGATCAAGTTATTTCCCCTCATTTTCTTTTCTTGCCTCAGGACTCTGGATTCTTTCATCAGAGTAGGAGTGGAAGCTGGGGGTGGAATATGAATTAATATTTTGTGTTTGGTGCAGCAGTAGAAAGGCCATCTACCCATGCCCCCGCATTTAATAGCTGAGGGGTGGTAGAAAGGTCTCAGTATTTCTCACTAGTTTTATCAAATCTTCCTTTACAATTTCTACACATGGCATTCTTCAGATGCACCTTCTTCAACCAAAGTTTATAAAAACATTCTTTAATATTTTTTCTAAGACACACATGGTTTTTTTTCACTTTCGGATTTTTGGTACCTCTAGAAGTTTATTTCTATCAGGCATGAAGCAGAGATCTCTGCCCAGTCTGCCTCCACCACAGCATGCCAGTAGTCCTTTTAATTAGTACATGATGTCCACCCTCTGGGTTTTAGCCTCAAGCACCTCACAAATGATGCAACACAAGCAAGGAACACTTCCTTGACCTGGATCAAAACTGCCTATCTATCTGTTGGGCACTTTGACCCCACTGGGGAGGCAAAGGCAGGGAGCTGTGCTCAACTTTTCCCAAGCACTCGTGTCTCCATCCACCAGAATCCTTCAGAATGTTCCCCAGGACTTGGCTTTTCATCATCATACTCATTTTTCAGGTTAAAGGTATGTCTTAATTTTTTTTATTAGGGTGTTCTTTCTAGGCTATGAAGTAATGTGTCTTTAGTCACAATATTTAAACTGTAAATGATAAAAACATGAATTCCCATCCATGATTTTGCTGAGAACAGAGTATAGGACTTGGGCCAGTTATAACAAATACTGAGATTCTATGATTCTATGAGATACCTTCTCAGTCTTACGTAGTCTGATTTACAGTGGGAAGGAGGAAGGAATGGACATTTCTGAATATCTCCAACAGAGCACACGTCGTGCTAGCCATTGGCCACTTTGTACATTAGCATGTGTTAAATTTGAAGTTGTTGTTTCCACTTTATAGATAAAGAAATTGAGAATAATATATACAGATCAGAAAGAATGGAAATAGGATTTATGGTCACACTGTTAATAAAGTGGTAAAACTTACTTGATTCAGGTAATAGCAGATTCTAAAATCCTATGGTCTTTCTGAACCCTGATGGCTCTTCAGTGAGGTTACTAGGGGCTCACCTCAGGATGACACCGGTTGGGTTGCGTTGACTATTAAGTTCAGCACTGATTCAACAGTACCTAAAACCTTTTCAGCAAGAGAAAGCCCTGTATTTAGCTAAGAGAGTTAAGATTTCAAATGCAAATGTGCCTGGGAGACAAAAATCAGTAATTTACACGAATGGTAATTTACAATTTACAACCCATCCCAGTGTAGGCTGGGGGGTTGTGGGGCAGAACCCAGAGGCAGGCATGAGATTTAAGTGGCAACTGCAGAACAAGGTAGAAAGAAGGAAGAAGGCAAAGGACCTAATTGTTTTCTGTCTACTTTCCACTGTTGCTTTCATTTTCCTAATTTGGAAATGCCAGTCTCAATTTCCTCACCTGCCATAGTGACGCTGTACCTGGCTGCTAATTGGGAGCAAGAGACCCCTGTGAGAATAATTGTTCTCCAGTCACTGTGGGCGAATGTTAATGCCAGATGTATTTTCCCCCTTATGCTTCCTTTTAGAAAAGGTGATCCGTGGAGCGCACGGCCAAGAACTGGTTTATCCTAAAAGGCTTCCTCTGATGCAGAAGAGAGATGTTTGGCACATCCATGATTATGACATACAGGTACATGTCTGGGTTGAATACGTATAACGTACTGCGTTCACAGGATATGTAGAAAGCAGCCTTGCGCTCGCGTCTGCACTGAACAAGAGAGGAGTCTTGATGTTTCTGCTGACTCCCACTCGGTTTACAGCGTGTGCTTGGTGGGGGCGAAGCCAGGCTTTGATGGATTAGGAAATAAGATGGAGTAAAATTTGGATTTCAGGGGGTGCCATTTAAAATCTTCACTAGGGGCGCCTGGGTGGCTTAGTCGGTTAAGCGTCCGACTTTCGCTTAGGTCATGATCTCGCGGTTCGTGGGTTCGAGCCCCGTGTCGGGCTCTGTGCTGACTGCCAGCTCAGAGCCTAGAGCCTGTTTCAGAGTCCGTGTCTCCCTCTCTCTCTGACCCTCCCCTGTTCGCGCTGTCTATCTCTCTCTCTCCTAGAAATAAATAAAAATTTAAAAAAAATTTTTTTTAAAGTAAAATAAAATCTTCCACTAACAGGATTCCCACTAACAGCCTTCTGGGCTGATTTAAGGCAACCTCATTTGTTCTGAGCTGGCACCTATGTAATGTAATCTCTGAACGTTTTCTCAGAGTTGTAATATGCAGGTTTGTATTTTTACAGCAGCTTTCTGTAGCAAAGTCAGACAACTTTCACAGGAACACATTTGGCCTGTTGCTGAGAATAGTGCGTATTCAGGTGTTAAAACAAACATTTAAAATTTTCTTTAAAAAAAACCCCAAATGTTTATGCAACCAATGTGTAATACATATAATAGGAAACACACTTCAAAATGAGGTAATTTTTCAATTCCCACTACTATGAAAGACATTCTGTGACTGTCCTTAGATATTTGTTACCAGACACTTGCTTACATTGTGAACCTTACATTTCTTACTTTGTCCATGGAGAATACGGACTGTCATTTTGCCCCAACAATTGTTGAGTGGGCTAACTTTTCCCAGTGAAATTGTTTCTCTTTTTTTTCTTAAAATTTTTTATGTTTATTTATTATTGAGACAGAGAAACAGAGCATGAGTGCGGGAGGGACAGAGAGAGAAGGAGACACAGAATCTGAAGCAGGCTCCATGCTCTGAGCTGTCAGCACAGAGCCTGATGCAGGGTTCAAAACCACAAACTGTAAGATCATGACCTGAGCTGAAGTCAGGCACTTAACTGACTGAGCGACCCAGATGCCCTGGCTTTTCTTCCCTTGAAGTGTAGAGAACCAGCCTTCCATGCCCTCATTTGTTAGGTTTGTCAGCCATAAGCAAGACACCTTTCAGCTTTCCAAACGATCCCACCTAAATGGCTCGAGAGCATGAAAATACAATTCTTTACCTGCTGCTGTCAGGAGATAATGTCTAACCATTTTTTCTCTAATAATCTCCTTGTAGATAGTGTTTTCTTTTGATCTCCAATTCCATTGTCACCTTCTTAAATGTTATATTACTATAACACTGCAGGTCAACAATCAAACAAAACAAAACTTTTATTAGTTGAAGTTTGGTACTCACCCAAGTGGGCAAAACCAGTCTTCTGCCACCATTCTGCAAATCAGGACTGATATTAAAAGTCCCATTATGGGGGCACCTGAGTGGTTCAGTCAGTTAGGCGTCCAAATCTTGATGTCTGTTCAGGTTATGGTCTCACGGTTCAGAAGACTGAGCCCCCCTTTTGTGCTGTTAGCGCAGAATCTGTTTAGATTCTCTCTCACCCTCTTTTTCTGGCCCTCCCCAACTTGTGCACAGGCTCTCTCCCCCTCTCTCTCAAAATAAACAAATAAACATTTTTTTAAAAAAGCTTGGAAAATCCCACTATGAATATATAAGATGAGCCTGGCCTGTGGCAGGAATTATAAAAGATGGGTTTGGAGCTTCTTATACTACCAGAAAGTAAAGAAGTTCTCAAACAAACAAATAATCCAAACTTGCATCAGTGGGAGTATGTCAAAAGAACACAGGAGCTAGATGAAAGAGCTCCCAGTAAGCAAAAGAAGGGACAATTTGAACAACAAAATTAAAAACATAGTTTTGGACCATAAAGAAGTATAAATGAATGTCCATGAACCCATATTTGTATAAATGAATAATTTAATAAAAACATAAATGGGGAGACTAGACAAATCTATTCATAAGAGTTAAAAGATTGATGTAGACATGACCCTTTCCAAGAGATGGACATAACTCACCATCTTTAAGCATGACCTGTGCATAGTGACCTCTGGAAGGGAAACACTGTTAGCTCACAGATGAAGAAAGGCTGACAAATGCTACCTCAGCCAGTTAATCAAGGTTAACATCATCTGTCATGACTCACACTGATAGTATGTACTTTTAATATGATGAGATGAAAGTGGTACTTTATTTTGTTGTTTTTCTCACAAATCTCCACAGTCTCGGTCCAGTAATGAGCTAGATTTCAGAAAAACCTAAATTGAGGGATAACCTATAAAATAGTTGATCGTTACTCTTCAGAACTGTCAACGTTGTCAAAAAAATAAGAAACGTCTGAGAAACTGTCATAGTCTAGAGGAGCTAAGGAGCCATGACTAAATGTAATATGGTGTCCTGGATGGGATCCTAAGACAGTAAAAGGATGTTAAACAAAACTAAGGAAACCTGTATAAATGTATACTTTAAATGATAATGTCAGTCTTGGTTCATAAGCCATGATGGGTACATAATAGTAATGTAAGATGTTAACAGTGTGGAAATCTGAGTTGTGGGGTACATGGGAATTCTCTGATTATCTTTCCAACTCTTCTCTAAGTCTAAAATGATTCTAAAATAAAAAGAAATTTAAAAATTAAATAAAATTCTAAATTAAATGTAAAATTACAAAATTCTATTTACGTAGAAACAATATGCAGGACAAGATTAACAGCAATGTCACATTTAACAATATTAACAATAGTGTCTGAATACTAGCTAATATACAATCCATACAGTTTATCATGTTGTAAATGGGATTCCACCCTTCCTATTTGAGAAAGCAGCTAGGTTCTTGCTGGCCCACTGTGAATTCTGTGTTTATAATAAAATCCTAATTTTATGTTACACTTGCAGTAAAAAATGCCCTAATGCACACCTCACGTTTAAGAAACACAAAACTCCCCTCTCCTTTCCTCAAAGCTGCCGTTCTTCAGAAGACCCTCATTTCAATAGCATAGTTTAAACAAACTAGAAACCTGAGGGAATTCTTCACTCCTCACTTTCGCCTCCCTCATCAAAGAATCACTGAGCTTAGGTAGATTCTAGCATGTAAATAAACATATCCTTTGAAATTATCTACTCTCCCTTATCATTGCTGCCACTCCCTTGCCCAAGTACCTATAATCCATCTACAGTCTTTAAATGTTTTTCCTGCCTACAGCTGTGATTTTTGCTGGTCCATTATCCATAAGAAGTAGACTGTCTATAATACCATACCTACTTCTGCATTTTTTTCTTCCCTTTGCTCTTAGGATTCCCAAATCTTCTTAAGTGACTAGTTGGTACATGATTCGGCACTTTCCTACGTTTGTATTTTTCACACTTATTCAATTTACATTTGATTTTCCAGGCATGTTGAACTTTTCTGGATTTCTCAAACATGTCAAGCTCTTTCTTACCTCAGAGCTTTTGCATGTGCTGTTCTCTGCCCCTGACTCTTCCTTTCAACATCCCTCACATAGTCACTTCATCTCTCCATTTATGACACTTATAATATTCAATTACATTTGATTGATTTTCTTCTTTGCCAAGCTGTAGCTTCCATAAGGGCAGTGACCTCTCTCCATCTTGTGCACCATTGTATTTTCCACATTATCAGTGTGCCTGAAATAACAGCTATTGAATACATGGGAGAACAATAAACTAAGGAAGGTGCTAGGTATATGACCTCTAACTGCAAATCCTGAAATTATAAATAATTCTTATGAATCATAAATAAATAAAACAACACAAAAGAAAATAGTTAAAGGATATAAATTAGAAATTCATATATAAATATACAAGTAACAACATATACGAAATGAACAGAAGAAAAATATCACTCCAATGGTCATCAAAGAAAACAATTTGTCACGGTAAGTTATCATCTCATTAATGTTAATATCTAAGGCAAGAAAACAAGAGCCATTGTAAATTTCCAGTGAAATTCTAATTTTGTGCTTCCTTTTTTCAGGTTATTTTGCAATATTTATCAAAAAACTGCATTTTTTCCACTTTGCCGATAAAGAAATTATGTCTAACTACAGTGAATACCTCAAATCAAACTTCTGATGTGAATATAGATTAAATAAGTTCACATTGTGCTTTTCAGCCATAAAATACATACTATAAATTTATTGGAAAAGGAAAATGGTCACGGTCATGATTTATTTTTATGTGAGACGGTAGACTATAAAGAGTATACCCAAAATTGTTAAAAATATAGAAACAAAAGATCTATGAGGAGAGAGTAAACATATTTTCATTTCATTTTATAACTAGAAAAAAATGCCCATCAAAAAATTTAACAAAAATATAACTTACAAGCAAAATCCTCCATATATATTGGCTTTCGTTATTTCAGCCTCATCCATATTGATCATTTTGCCTGGCCCTGACTGGTAGGTTGTCAGGTAGATTGATAAAGTCTAATTTCCCCCAGGACCCACCCTACTTCCCACCCCAACACACACTAAATGAGTACACATTTAAGCCACACAATGGATACTGTTTTGCAGGAAACTTATGAAGAAGAATTGTTGTATGAACTAAGGTTAACTAGAAAAACCTTAATACTTCACCTTTTGAGATCAAGGTAAGTTCTATTATAATTCAACACCTTATAGATGTATTAGTCTGTAGTATCTCAGTTTTTGTAAAAACTACCAGTGAAGTGAATTCCTCAAGTCACTGTTATCCGTATATATTCTGAATTCCTAGTCTTCTAATATAAACTCATCCTATTTCAACATCTTAACAATTACAGACACAGTGCTTTAGTTCCTGGGTTTCTGTTTGTTTGGAACTTGGGAGTCTTTTGTGAATCAGTGGAACAGAGGAAATTTGAAAAATGTGGTCTCTTAGAGTGGACTGCTGAAGTTATTTAAAATAGATATCAAACCAAGTTCTGTTGGAGAATAAAGTAAGAACTGAGAAGAATTTATTTCATCAAGTTATTTTGTGTTAGCTAGACAATTCAAAAGCCCTTGATTTCTTCCTTAGCTTTCTTTACAACTTCTGTGTTGTTATTGTTCAATTTCCATTGTTTTCCTTTGGGCCATTCTTATACACAATAGTTCTGTCTCTCAGCCCTAACATTAAAATCATGAAGAATTATCATATGCTAAGTGGAAGGATAACTCTATTGAAGGATTGGAGGATGCCTGGGTGGCTCAGGTGGTTGGTTGAGTGTCAGACTCTTGATTTTGGCTCAGGTCATGATTTGGTTCAGGTCATAATTGTCTGGTTCTTTGCTGAGTGTGGAGCCTGCTTGAGATTCTGTCTTTTTCTTCCTCTGCTACTTTCCCAATCACCTGTGCACACGCATGTTCTATCTCTTTCAAAAAAAAAAAAAAAAAAGAATTGAGACTCTAGCCTATTAGCTAAAAACAACAGCAACAAAAATATAAAATAAGGAGAAAAATCTTTCTTCCACTCTGGAGTTGTCCATTGGACAAATGTATAGAAATAGAATTAACCTAAGAACATAATTCTTTGATAATTTATTCAGACTCTGCATATATTCTCAGGTGGAAGAAGGCTAACATTTTACTTCAGTTTTACTGAAGAAGAATCATAGGTTCACTCAAGCAAAACTTCTCAGAGCTACAGTGCAGATGATGGTGCTGATTCTCTAACTTAGTTCTACCTGCTTTCAAAATTACCCCATGCTGCCTGTGCCTCAAGTAGCCAAATCTTATTATATTAGCTATTGTTTCATTCTGTTAATGAGCCTGGAGTGGTATGCTATAGATTTGTAGACATACAAAGTAGTTTAAGCTAATATTGATACCTCTGATGGGCAACATTACCTTTGTTCACTCCAAGAAGTAAGTGAATTTAGTGCATACTATGACCTTTCAAATCTGTGAATATTGCTTATTAGATATTTTCGTATCTTATGGTAACAAACAGAAACTCAATCTTATTAATTTAGATTTTTGTCATGTTTTCTGTAGCCACTTTTTCACGTATTTCTCCTATGAGTTTCATTTGACTTGGTTTTAAGCATACTGAATACTTATTTTATAAGCTGATATTGGGAAATAGAGGTTAATCTTCAGAGGCCAACCATGTCAGATCAGATTTTTATTCGTCCAGTGGAAACACTGATTGGGTCAACTGAACACCAAATGGGTAAACAATCATTTATGATTAAAAATTTCAGAAAATTAGGAATATAAGAGGATGTCTTTGACTTGATAAAGAGTATTTACAAAAGCCTAGAGCAAACCTCGTATTATTGGTGAAAAACTGAATGTTTTCCTCCTAAAATCTGGAACCTGGCAAATATGTGCACTGTTGCCACTGCTATTCAACATATTCCCAGAAGGTCTAGTCAGTGCTACTTGAAAAGGAAAGGAAAGGAAAGAAAAGGCATATAGATCAGAAAAGTAGAAGGAAAAAAGTCCTTACTTGCAGATGACATAATAGTGGTTTGCATAGAAAGTTCTACAAAACTTAACAAACAGGCTAACCAAACAGCAAACAAAAAACTTCTCCTAGAAGTAATAGGTGGGTCCAACAAATTCATAGAATATTTCATCATAAAAATATCAATTGTATTTTATATACTCACAATGAACATCAAGAAACTGAAGTTTACAATATAACACCGCTTGCAATTGTTCAAAAAGAAATAAAACAGTTACAAATCTGAGAAATGAATACAAAGCTGGTTCACTGAAAATTACAAAATTTGGAAGAAAATCATCAAAAAGATGTAAATAGATGGGGTCTTATTTGGTATTACTCTACTGGAAGACAGCATGATAAAGATGTCAATTCTCCAGTGGATATATATAGGGTTATCGCAATTCCCATTGAAATTACTATAAGACTTTTTATAAAATATAGACAAGATAATTCCAAAATTTATAGGGAAAGACAAAGGAACTAGAGTAGCTAAAATAAATCTGAAAAAATAATAAAACAGGAATAATCACTTCAAGAAATATTATATAGATACAGAGTCATACTGTTAGAATAGACACATAGATCAAGGAATCAAATAGAAAACTCAGAAATAGTTCCACACAAGTAGAGCCAATTCTTTTTTGACAAAGTTGGTAAAGCAAATCAATGGAGAGAGTATAATCTCTTCACCAAATCTCTCCACCAAAGTGCTGGAACTATTGTATATCCATAGCAAAACAAACAAACAAACAAACAAAAAAAAAACAAAAAAAAAATGAACTGCAACTTAAATCTCAAAGCTTATACCAAGTTTATGCCAAAATTAACTCAAAATAGATCATGGGTTTCAGTGTAGAATGCAAAACTATAATACATTCAGATAAAACAAGACAATATCTTAGGATCTAGGACTAAGGCAAAGAATTCTTAGACTTGATACCAGATCATTTGACATGACTAATAAAAGAGTTGACAAATTGGACTTCATTGAAATTGAAAGTGCTTAACTCCACAAAAGTCATTATCAGGTTGAAAAGACAAGCTGCATGACACATTTGGAAATGGACAGAGGACTAGCGTCTGGAAAAATAAAGAGTTCTCAGAACTCAACAATAATAAAGCAAGCAATTCAATTGGAAAATAGGCAAAAGATAGGAAGAGACATCTCACCAAAGAGAATATACAGATGACAAATAAGCACTTGAAAAAATGCATGGCATCATTAATCATTCAAGAAATGCAAATTAAACTACAATAGCATTTCATTCAATTAGAATGGCTCAAACTAAAACAATAATTATATCACCAGAAGCTGGCAAAGGATATAAAGAATCCTAGATCATTAATACATTGCTGATGGGAATATTAAATAATATTACTTTCTGGAAAACAATTTGGTAATTTTAAAAAAGAACAAACATGCAACCTCCCTGAGGCGAAGCAATTGTACTCCTGGGTATTTATCTCAGAAAAATAAAAACTTATGTTTACACAGAGAACTATACACAAATGTTTACAGTTTCATTCATAATACCCTTAAACTAGAAACAACTCAGATCTCCTTCAACAAGTCAATAGTTAAACAGAATCAATATCATGAAATATTACTTAGCAATAAAATGGAACAGCTTGGGCAGATCTCAGGATTCATGGGTTTGGGCCCCACACTGGGCACTGTGCTGACAGTGGGGAGCCCGTGTGGGATTCTTTTTCTCCCTCTCTCTCTGCCCCTCTCCACTTTCTCTCAAAACAAGCAAATAAACCTAAAACAAGAAGAATTACATGAAGATAATAGCAGTGGTTGTCTCCCCGTGGTGAAAGTTTCATTTATACTTGTCTGTGTTTTCTAAACTTATATTATGATTAATACATACTGCTTTTATCTAAATATGTAGCTGATGGGTTAAGATATATGCATTTTATGTATATATGATATATACATCAAATATATTTTGTATCCAATATATATATGACTTTACTTAGATAGCATTTTCTCTAACTTTTTTCTCAACTTGCTTTTAGAATCTGTTTCAATCTCTTTTAGTGATATACCAAACCATGAAATCTAGGTACTAAGCCTTTTCGTGTGAGTGTGGTTGATTTTGCTTATGTGTTTTTAGCATGAGAGGAATGTGCTGAGATTTGGAAGCAGCCTCACGGCTTCTCTTCCCCATAATTGGTTTTATCTGTTAACGTTGTAGAATGAGTAACTCTCACTACCTCTCTGCCTTCTTTTCCAGGGAGTTCCTATCCTCAAATTACAGTGAAACCCACTACTCCACAAAAGGAGAGGCCATCACCAGCTATCCCTCCACCACGGTACCTTATGGAACCTTCCTCTGTCTCTCTTCTGAAACTTTCTCATGGGATTTTGAAATGCAATCTAGCTTTACAGGCAGCCTCTGAAAATGTTATGTTAGAAATGAATCTTATGTTGAATACTGTCACTGAATCATTCTAGAATAGAAAACATGACCCTTCCAACTCTAAAGGGGGCTGACTACTGTCTAACAAGCAAATGGATGACTGTTAATGTATTTTTCTTTGCTAAACTGACTTCTATGTATGCCAAATGTGTTAAGTCTGGAGAAAGGGTAAAGCAGGATCCAAAGAAGTAGAAGACACCCTGATGAGATTGTCATCAAACTAAAGGGATAAAACCTAAAAACATGAAACTATTTTAAAACCTCCAACTAAGTGACCCTTATATGAGTCTTATTCCCTGGCCTGGGCCTTCTGATGCACCAGTGTTTTGGTCTCTTCTTCATTCTCCAAATAAATTTTTGTTCGTTTATCATTAATATTATTCCAGTGGATACAGGTTCTACTTTTACAGCCTTCCTTCCCTTTCCAGAACATGGCTTCTGTAACCTTCTAACCAAAGATGACATCATCCCCTTTCACCAAAAGTATACTTTCTAAAATGTATTTCCTCTGTCTAAGGCATGTGTCAATTGTGAAATATAAGTCATCATGCAATCTTTGTAAAATAGAAATGGAAGAAAACTGGGTAACATTTTTTTATGCAGAGGGTGGTTGTTGGCCTGTGAGAGTCTGGGATCACACGGGGAGTATCACACACGGACAGGAGTTGAATAGATGGACAAAATGGAGAAGGTGATTACCCAATGGAACCGTTATAGACAGAGCACCACATAGGGAGTGACAGGGATACCAACCTGAGGGAAGTGTAGCAGCAGGAGAAAAGGGCTTGAGGGGACCTGGCTGGAGAGTGAGACCGAATTTTAGCAATTTTAGCAAAATTTTAGCAAAAACACTGACATGGGGCACATGGGTGGCTCAGTCCGTTAAGTGTCCAACTCTTGATTTTGACTCAGGTCATGATCTCATTATTTGGTGAGTTCAAGCCCTGCATGGGTTCTGTGCTGACGGTGCAGAGCCTGCTTGAGATTCTCCCTCTTTCTCTACTCCTCCTCCACTCGCACTGTCTCTGTCTCTCTCAAAATAAATAAATAAGCTTAAAAATTTTTTTTAAATTGGCTTGATTTCACAGGCAACTAGGGAAAAATTATAATTTTTTTATGTTTATTCACTTTTGAGAGAGAGAAAGAGAGAGAGAGAGAGCACGAGCAGGGGAGGGGCAGAGAGAGAAGGAGACAAAAAATCCGAGGCAGGCTCCAGGCTCTGAGCTGTCAGCCCGATGCGGGCTCAAACCCACAAACTGCGAGATCATGACCTGAGCTGAAGTTGAAAGTTTAATTGAATGAGCCACCCAGGCACCCCAGGAGAAATTATAATAACACAAGAAGGGAAGTATGGTAGAAATTTTAGGGTGGATCAAAAGAGAAATATTTAGGGGCGACTGGGTGGCTCAGTTGGTTAAGCATCCGACTTCAGCTTAGATCATGATCTCACGGTTTGTGGGTTCGAGCCCCATGTCGGGCTCTGTGCTGACAGCTAGCTCAGAGCCTGGAGCCTGTTTCAGATTTCGTGTATCCGTCTCTCTCTGACCTTCTCCTGCTCATGCTGTCTCTCTTTCAGAAATAAATAAAACATTAAAAAAAATTTTTAAAAAAGCAGAAATATTTATAAGACAAAGTGTCCCATTTCTGAGGCTGGGTTCATCAACTAATATACTGCTAAATTTATGAGGAAAGAATCCAGATCCTGCTTTACACAAAGTGATGATGCAATTAAAATAAAAGGATTCTAAAGGAGTTCAAATTTTTCCAAATGACAGGGTGCAATGAGCAAAAAAATGAATGAGTGTGGGTGTAATTTGTGACAATGAAATGCTGATATATTGTGAACATAAAATACATATATATTAATATTTATATAATATGAATATATGTATTTATATCAATAATCTCTTCATCTATTGTAGGATCACTGTTTTTACCAAGGATCCATCATCCATGAATTTGATTCCGCTGCCAGTATCAGCACGTGTAATGGTCTGAGGTATCATACAGTATCTATTTTGTTCCTAAGTTTGCTTAAGGCATTTTCAGAGGCATTTGCTTTTCATCTTTCGAACAATTCTAGAAATAGAAAAATTAATGGGAAAAAGCTACTGTATATTTTCATCCCTTCTAGCCCTTCTAGCCCATCGCTGATGTCTATTTCTGACAAAAGGATGTCTCATGCACAGCCCTAAGCAAGACAAGATTTTCAGTACATGATCAAGGGATTCAGAGACTTCTGGAAATCATCTAGTCTGTCCTTTCTTGTTAGAGACACTGAAATTAGAGAATGTCAGAGACTCGGAGCATTCAATTTGCTGGTGGTAGAACTGTATGCAAAAACCTGGTCTCCTGACTTCTAGTCCTGTGAATTCACACCACCCCCAATACTTCACAGCTTTTTACTCTTCAGGAGTTTAGAGTCTTTAGAAATTAAAAAGTCAAAAATAAAGCCTGTATCAGTTTCTTATAGATCTTGGGCCTAAGGATAAAGGAGGAAATGTGGGGTAGCAGGGTAAGAGAACAAGAAATTTCTGCCTTCACTTACGAGTACTTTACTTAAGTAGATCCCAATATATTCAAAAATAAAGACCCCTTTAATGACAAAATTGCCATGTTATAGTATTTGTGCTTTCATATAGTTACTCTACAATTAGAGCATGATGGACACAAAACTTCACAAAATGTTTGCAAGAGCTCTGAGGTTTCAAAGTAGAGATTTGGCTGTGAAGCTTCTGAAAATCTAGAGGAGTTGATTCTTACACAAGTTATTAATTAAAAGGCCACACATCACCTTGCCTTTTTATCATTCAGAATGTGTGGCCACATGCTCATGAGGTCTTGGTCTTATAGCTTCCTTTCTTAACTAGGCAAAATCAATAAAATGGATCAGAGAAATATTGTGAGAAATAAATTAGTAAAATGGTATCAATCTTAAACATACATCATTTTTCCCATTTTCTGTAGGGGATTCTTCAGGGTATATGACCAAAGGTACCTCATTGAACCAGTGAAATATTCAGATGAGGGACAACATTTGGTGTTCAGATATAATCCAAAGGTTCAGTATGCTGCCAATTACTCTTGTACAGAACTCAATTTTACCAGGACAAATGGTCCGAAGGATGCTATTAAAATCACGGAAGACCGTAAAACAGAAGTAAGTGTCTTTTTGAAAAAAATCCTCTTAATTCCAGGACGAACGCCTCTTATTTCCTTTCTGATCTCAAAAGAGAAAGATGAGTACAACTAATGAAATATATATGCCACCTGAGTCTGACTCATTGTTTGAAATCTAAAATGTCAAACTTTTTTTTTTTTAATGTTTTATTTATTTCTAGGAGAGAGAGAGAGAGACAGCGCGAGCAGGGGAGGGTCAGAGAGAGAGGGAGTCACAGACTGAAACAGGCTCCAGGCTCTGAGCTGGCAGTCAGCACAGAGCCCGACGCGGGACTCGAACCCACGAACCGCGAGATCATGACCTAAGCGAAAGTCGGACGCTTAACCGACTAAGCCACCCAGGCGCCCCTAAAATGTCAAACTTTTTATCAACATAGAAAAATGTTCATTACCTACAGTAAATCTCAGTTTGTCCCATCAATTTTAAGGAAAGGGAATTTTTACAACCCTACATATGGATTTATAGCAGAAGGGCTATCCGTGGTTGGGAAGAATGAAATTTGCAATGTCTTGAAACCTCCACTAGATATTGTCTTCCCTTGTCTTCACTACCATTTTTTTGCTAGGGGGAGGGAGAGTTGCTAATGATAAGTCAGGGTGTCCCCCTTTCATCAGGCCAAATATTCTAATTATTAATTATTAAGAACATTTAAGAGTAATAGCAAGTTGAATTTCCGGTGAGACGATTGCACTATGAGAGTCCTATGTGTTTTAGGCTTTCTTGCATGACTAGTTCATATCAGCTCAAATCCTCAATAGGTGTTAGCCTTTAAGATCCATGAGTGCCCATCGTCTTCACATATCCGTGGTCCAGATTGTGTCCGAAAGGTATTAGATGCCTAACAGATGTTTTTGATTGGCTCAATGAATTAATAAATGATCCCTAAAAAAAAAGTGCACAAAAAATGACTTAGCTACATCTTTGAACATTAAGCTTCTACTTTATACTCGGAGAATATGCATGTACCTCAATGTACGACATTGAAAGCTGAAGACAGAATTTTCTGGTATTGTTGATTTCTAAAACAAAGGATCGATTATTAGCCACTTTTATACATTTCTTTAGAATTGAGAGTACCACAAAGTAGGAGATTGGGAGACAGGAGAGGAGTTGAAGGAATACAGTCCATCCTATTAGCCAGTCCTATGTTTGCTCTCCACTCTTGAGTTGAGTCCTTTTTATATGAGCTGTTTAGTAAGCATTTACTTTGTAAATGAAAAAATTAAATGTTAAAAACTGTATTGATTGTTCTTTGAAACTCTTCAATTTATTTCTTTAACTTGAGGATAGCTGGCAGACAATGTTACATTAGTCTCAGGTGTACAACCTAGTGACTCAACATCTCCATGCATCATGCAACGCTCACCACAGGTGTTGCTCCCATCTATCATCATGCGATACCACAATACCATTGACTCTATTCCCTATGCTGTGCCTTTTATTCCATGACTTATTCATTCCATAACTGGAATCCTGTGTCTCCCACGCTCCTTCACCTACTTTGCCCCCTAGACCCTCCCTTCCCTATGACAACCATCAGTTTGTTCTCTGTATTTATAGTCTGATTCTGGTTTGTTTGTTTATTCATTTGTTTTGAATTTTAGATCCCACACCTAAGTGAAATCATATATTATTTGTCTTCCTCAGGGTGACTTATTTCACTTAGCATCATACCCTGTAGATTGACTCACACTGTTGTAAATGCCAAACTTGTATCCTTTTTTATGGCTACATAATATCCATGTGTGTGTGTGTGTGTGTGTGTGTGTGTGTGTGTGTGTATGTGTGTGTGCATACCACATCTTCTTTATCCTTTCATCCACCAATAGACACTTAGGTTGCTTCCATATCTTGGCTACTGTAAATAATGCTGCAATAAATACAACTTATTTTACCTGAAAGATGAAACAAAGAAAGGATGGATATTCAAAAGTAAAATATGATTTCCAGTTTATTAAAATCTGATGTACAGGTCCACATGTTTTAATAATACATTGGGCTTTATCTAGATAAGTTCCTGGAATTATTAGTTGTACTCTTGTACCTTACCTTCCTGTATCAATAATATTAACATTTCTTACCATGAAAATTTTAACTTAAAATGAGAAACATTAACATTCATTAATTTTTTCATAAATTTCCAGAACAGCCAAAAAGAAAAGTATGTGGAACTATTCATTGTTGCTGATGATAATGTGGTAAGTTTTCAGATGAACATGTGCTCCTCATTCATGCTTATAAACCATAGTGATCCTAAAAAAGAGAGAGAGAGAGAGAAAATATATTTTAATCAGAATTCCATTTTGGGCTCAATGTTGTTTTTAGCTTCCCCAAACAGATTTATATAAGAGATGATAAAGTCCTTTGGGAGTACAGGAGACTAAGCTAAAATGGAATGCTCCTCCCTTTTATGAGCATATGGAAGCGATGAACAACATATAGAAAGATTGAAAAAATGTGCACAATCTATGATTGAGCTCAGAAGAAAACACAGGAAATTTCCAAGTCCTAAAAATGAGAAGAGAATCTCTTGTCAGAGTAGTAAGTAAAATTCAGAGGCTTGGTGACATATCATATATAGAATATATTGCATAATGCCCAGAGCCATGAAGAGCTGCCCCCTTTCTGAAAACAGAACTGGAAAATGTCTCCCCACTGAAGCTGCAAAAAGAAAAGGAATGTTCTGCTCATCTGTAGCCAACAGGAAGGGAATATTTTATGCATGGGAAAGCAAAAATGCTAAACTGTGTCATGTAATGATCTGGAGCATGATATATTTTTCTTTAGATACAGAAATGCCAAGCAAAGCTTTCAACATAAAACCTGTTTAGAAACTTGATAAACTACTAACGCTCAAGTTAAAAATGTCCTATGAAGACATTTTCATAATCTAACATAAAGCTAATCACATGAGGAAGAGTCAACCAACACAGTGGGAAGGAGAATAAGCTCTCCAGGAATTGTAAATTAGCCACTGATATTACAGATTATATACCTAACAATAGTTGAAAAAGATATGCAACCAAAAATAACAGAGTTATGGGTGGAGTGGGCTTTTTTTTAGGTCCCCTCTATCAGGAAATGTTAGGTCAAGTAGGAAAAGATAGAGAAGATCTGAGTCACATACAGTTCTGATCTAATCAACTGATAAAATCTCCAGCACCCATAAAAACGACAATCTATATTCTTCTCAAATGCAAATAAAATACTTCCAAAAGTTAAACTTGTATTTGGCCACAAAGGAAGTAAAAAGAAATAGAAAAGAATATATGTAAAATAAAGAACACCTTTTTGTTGTTAAACCACAACCAAATTGGGAGTTGTAACAAAAACTGTTACACTAAGCCACTAAATGATCATTGGTTTGGGAACTTAAGTAAAGTGCATTTCCAAATATTAACTGACTAAAGAAATCGAATTGGAAATTATGAGAAATTTATAACAGCAAAAAGAAAAGATGGGTATAGATAAAACTTTTTAGATGCAGGAGGCATAGCAGTGTTGAGAAGGATATTTGTAGACTTAAATCTTTCTAATAAAGAGAAAGAAAAATTTAAGGAGCTAAGAGTCTAACTAGAAATGTTATAAAATGAAACAGAATAAATCCAAAAAAAGAAAGAAGAAAAAAATTTAATAATGCATGAAATTAATAAAAGACCTGAGTCGAAAAGAAACAATTGGTAGATCAACAAAGCCAAATGCTCATTTCTTGAAGAGATTAGTGAGATAGAGAGATCTCTGAAAATAATTATTATGAAAAAATACAAGTACAAATAAAATTAGAAATAAAAATGAAGCATAACTATATAGTACAGGCCACACATTATTAAAAAATATATATACAACCTGCGCATATACAGTTATAAGCAGAAGCATGCAATAAAGTGTTACCAAGCTGACTTGGGAAGAAATAGTAAACCCCAAAAAGATTATAATGAATTTTAAAAATTAAATCAGTAGTCCATAATCTTTCAACAAATGAAGATACTAGGCTCACATGCATTTAAACACAAATTTTACCAAAATTTGCTGTAACAGATAATATCTTTAACAAATTGATTTGAAGAATAGTAAAGGGGGAAAATTCTTAAAAACATGTTATAAACTTATTATAACCTTCATATTCATAATCTACTGCTATGTAACAAACTAACCCAAACTAAATGTGAGTCTTTTATATAGCTGTAGTAATCTAATTTCATTGGGCTGGCTGACTGGTATAAAAATGGCTTCAGACACTTGTAGTATTCAAACTATGTAGTTTTGGGTTTCAGTTGGCCACATATGCAGTAGGCTAGCCTGTGCTTCTCACATCATAGCTAGAAATCAAAATACCAGGCTTCAATATATAAGAGCTTTCTAAGCTTTTGCTTGTACTACATTTATAAATGCCCCCTTAGCCAAACTACGCCATATAGCCAAGCCTAGAATCGAGGGTGTAGATGTCTGGAAGAGTGATTCCTTAAAGATCATTGCTGTAACAATCTATGATGACCTTGATAACAAATCCAGAAAAGAAAGCAAAATTATAAGTCAATTTCACTTACAAACACAACTGCAAAATCCTAAAAATATTTGCAAACCCAGTCCTGTACAAATCCAAAAAATGTTTACATGGCAATGGCTTATCCTAGTAATGCAATCATCTCAAATATTCCCGATAAAACTCTTAGCAAGTAAAAGATGGAAGAAAATAAAGAATATTTACCAAAATCATTCTATCCTGTATAAATATTAAACTTAATACTGAAATGTTGGAGGTTTTTCTTCCAAAAGTGAGAATAAAATAATTTGTTTTCACTGTCAATAATTTTCTTTTAACATATTTACTGAAATTTTTAGTCATCATAATAAAACAAAATAAATGGGATCTATGTTAATTTAAAAGAAAGACCAACATTGTTGCATACTTTTAAAAATGAGGAGAAACTACAATTATCAATTTTGTAAAAAGAGAAGTTGGTAAGTTTTGGGCACTAGATAGGCTTAGACTAACATGTTTATGAGAACATATTAACTCACTTTTAATAGAGTGTTAAAATAATTACTTTGCTCTTAATAATAAGTTCTTAGTAAAAAGTAAGAACAATTTATTAAATTTAATATTTTACCCCAGGTACCAGGTAAATATTTGCTTGATATAATTTAGGGGCATTAAACTGGGCTTAACTCTCACATATGCTGCCTTAATATTGTCTTTAAATATTTAATGGGTTTTTTTTAGAGAAGTTCCTATAGTAAATCATTCATTTTCATTGAACAAATAGTTAATGAACATCTAATATACTAGGTGCTGAGTATTAAATGTATATATTTATAATTATCTGAGTAATATATTCATACAAACATACATGTATATGTTAGCTGAGTATAAATGGCAATAGCAAGAACAATGTAGAGTTAGTGTATTCTGGTAAGATAAAATAGAAAAACAAGGCAACTTTTGGAAAACAGGTTGAGGAGTTTACATATCTTAAATACAGAGTGATGAATTTTAAGCAGCTGAGTAAAGATACAGATGTATACAACCAGACCTAGCAAGTTGAAAGAATAAGCAGAATACACGTGTCTAGATACTGGGGAAGACTAGCCATTTAATAAAGGCTTGGCAATAAGAATACAAAGATTCCTTACCCATATGTCTATCTTCCCCTCATTGGTGGAAATCACTGATTGATAAAGTTCCCTATCCCTATGATCTCGAAGATAGTCTCAGAATCTTCCTTTCTTGGGGCTCCTGGGTGACTTAGTTGGTTAAGTGTCTGACTCTTGGTTTGGGCTCAGGTTGTGATCTCATGGTTTGTGAGTTCAAGCTTCACATCCGGCTCTGTGCTGATAGTGTGGAGCATCCTTGGGATTCTGCCTCCCTCTCTCTCTGCTCCTCCTCCATTTGCTCTCTTTGCCACTCTCTCAAAATAAATAAATAAACATTAAAAAAGAGAAAGATTAAAAAAAATTTTTTAGTTTATTTATTGATTTTGAGAGCGAGCATGAGAGCATGAGCAGAGGATGGACAGATGGGTAGGGGGGGAGAGAGAGAGAGAGAGAGAGAGAGAGAGAATCCCAAGCAGACTTCACACTGTCAGTGCAGAGCCCGACTCAGGGCTCAATCTCATGAACCCTGAGATCATGACCTGAGCCAAAATCAAGAGTCTGAAACTTAGCCAGCTGAGCCACTCAGGCACCCCAGTCTCAGAATCTCTCAACTGTATTTTAGGCAAGCTCTACCAATTGTTCACCAAGAAGTCTGATGTGAAACAATATTTGCCATCCAGAACTTAAGGGGATGGTGGAAAAAAGGAACCTCTGCACAATTAAACACTAAGAGTGATAGAGTCTTTGAAACCAAGGTGATAAGAAATTTTGTGAAAGATAAAATGGTCCATATTAAAGGTAGACAAGATGGCTAGGAAGATGAGGAAAAGGTGTTCAATAGATTGGATAAACAGGAAGACATTTATGTGCCTGTCAAGAATAGTTTCAATGGAATAGTTGCAGTTAAACCAGTGAGTAGTGGGCTAAGGAAAGAATGGGAGATGAGAAGTGAAGACAGTCTAATGTTATATCTTGGAGGTATTTAGGTATGTGAGACAACAGGAGAGCAATGGAATAGTAAGTAGAGGACACTTGTAGGATTCAGAGAAGCCATATTTCTTTTTATTTGTATTATGAAACAAGCTTGATCATTTGCATTTGTCCCTACAGGATACTTTTCTGATTATAAAGTATATTTTATCAGGTCTAAATTGATAATACTAACAACAAGGTCCACAAATGGGGAATCCATTTGTTAGAAAGCAACAAAGGACAGAACAGGTTGGAGGAGGAAGGTCCACTTTGTTTACTCAGCCTTCCCCTGGAAAGAAGGGAAGCCACAACTTCTTGTTCCTCTTCATCACATCTCTGGCTCCAGGGTGGTCTTTGATTATATTCTGTAGTTTGTTGTTTGTGATGATCATGGACACAGAAGGGCTGGTAAATTTTCTGTGTTTTGTTTTTGTTTTTGTTTTTTTGTAATATAGGGTTTCTGTGACACTTTAGTAAGTTTTGCTTCATCAGCATGATAAATATAGACTCTAACAAACACTGATCAGTTGGTTTAATAAATCAGTGTAATGTAATATGTTGTGATACGAAAAGAGAACAAGGTTATGAAGAAAACCTTAAAAGTAGTGCTAAGCTGAAGCGTGTCTTTAGAAACTGCTGTATGTAGTGATTTCATATCAAAAATGTAATTCTGCATAAATTGTTCAGATTTTTAGCTGATCAGAAAGAATGCCAATAAGTTTTTGTGGGGTTTTTTCCTGGAAACATCTCATAGTAGGTGAAGTATTTCAGTGAGTTTATATTCATCTCTGATTATTAATGAATGCTGATCTGACGTTTTATTTCCAGTATCGCAGGAATAACCATCCTCACAGTAAAATGAGGAATCGAATTTGGGGAATGGTCAATTTTGTCAACATGGTAAGATCTGCTACAGTTTGAATCAATCTAAAAATATAAATGGAAAGTACCTTTTAGGATAGATATCTTCTGGATTTTGTGGTAATCTCAGTATTGGGACAGCCCCAAACACAAAAAAACTCACCGCATAGACTAATTAGCCAAAATCCATTGAAAAATTCACAGCAATCAAGGAAACACAGCTCTGACTTTTTGGTTTTCTAAGTAAATGACACTTAATATTTAAATATGTTTCAAAAGTTGGCTAGTAACCACAAAATTTATAAAACAATGGGTAAAGATTTGAATACCCGTCACACACAAATCAAACCCATTAATACCTTTAACATCACTGTTCTGTAACTTAGTATTGTTGGAGACCTTGTTCCTGCGTCACCCTCAGCTTCAGGCCTTTGTTCAGAGTCAGAGCTTATAGGTCTGCACTCACATTCTTATCTCTTCTTCAATAGTAATCTGTTCTTGCTTAGTAAGTCAGTGATTGCTAGCCTAGTTAGGGGACCCACAGTGTTTTCTTATCCTGATCTGTTCTGTCTTAGAAAACCTCTGCCTGTGGGTCTTTGGGTAGATTATTCTCACCATTTGTGTTCTTCCTTCATTGGTAGAATACCTTGAATGCCCTGACCTTAGGACAGCTTCTTGCCTCTCCTCCAGGGGCAGAAGTGTTTTGTTGTTGTCGTTTTGCTTTGTTTTCTTTTCTTTTCCCTTCTTTCAGTAACAATAGGTTTTCACTTGAGTTCTGGGAGAATAAAAAAAAATGCCTACCCTCAGCAATTGATATGTCATCCAGACAGATCACCAATAAACAGTGGATTTAAACAACACTACAGACTGAATGAAACCAACAGGCATATACAGAATATTCCACCCAGTAGCAACAGAATACACCATTTCTTTTCAAGAGCAGATGGGACATTACATGGTATATATTATATAGCAGGCCACAAAGCAAATCTCAACAAATTCAAGAAGATAGAAATTATATCAAGTATCTTTTCCTGCCACAGTGGTATGAAGCTAAAAGAGTACTGACAGCAAGATTAATGGAAAATTTTATAAATATGTAGAAATTAAAGTACATGTTCCTGATCAACAAATGGATCAAAAAATAAATGAAAGGTATAATAAAAAAACCTTGACACAAAAATGAAAACAAAACATATCAAAACTTATGAGATGAAGCAAAAGCAGCTCTAGGAGGAAAATTTATAGCTACAAATGCATACCTACATCAATGAAAAACAAAAATGTCAATAAACAACTAATATTCTACCTTAAAGAACTACCAAAAGAACAAACTAAGCCCGCAGTTAGCATGAGGAAAGAAGTAATAATGAGATAAGAATGGGAAAAAATTTTTCTGAAAGTCATACAGCAGCTTAACGCTTTTGTTTTTCTGGAGAACAAGAGCCTGGTAGGTTTAAAATGTTCCCAAATCAGCAGTTTCTCCCATCCTTTAAGCCTATATATACCACGAAAGGAGAGTGGCTCCAGTCTCCCATTCTGCCCTCTATGGTTTCATGGTCATGAAGAGGATGTCCATGGAGAAGATTCTGAGCATAGGTGTGAGATTCCTTGTGTCTGTGTCTCTCAGAGGATCCTATACTGTCATTCTATCACATACTTGCCCTTTAGCAATTCCTTAAAAATGTCTGATGAGTTCTACTTATGTCTTGCATGGCACTCAGCATCTTTTTTTCTCATGCTCTGCCACTGGGAGATATTCTAGCACCATTTCTGCAGTCTTTCCAGAGATTTCAGGCATCATCTGACTCGCCCTGTTACCTCAGCTAACTTATACGGTCTGATGCGATATGACTTTATAGATTCTCTGGCTTTTTCTTTTTGCCAGGGTAGAAGCAATATTATTTCCAATTTTGTGTGTCTCAGCCAGAAGTAGATATTCTCTGAGCTTTAAATCTATTTCTATGGAAATTAATAATTCTCCCCCTACCCCTATTTTCTAAAAAGGTGGGAACATTGTGGTGTGAAATAGTTATATCTCATAGTCACCTATTTTTTTCCTGTTTCTTTTTATTGATTGATTTTCTCCCTTTTCTCCACAGCCATACCAGTATTTGTTGTCTCTTGTCTTTTTGGTGATGGCCATTCTAACAAGCAGATCATACCTCATTGTGATTTTAATTTGCATTATCTTAATGACTAGTGATGTTGAACATCTTTTCATGTACTTGTTGGCCTTTCTTGCATCTTTTTTGAAAAAATGTCTATTTAGGTACTTAGTCCATTAAAAATTTTTTAAATGTTTATTTATTCTTGGGAGAGACACAGAGAGTGAGCAGGGGACGGTCAGAGAGTGAGAGAGACACAGAATCCCTATCAAGCTCCAGGCTCTGAGCTTTCAGCACAGAGCCCAACAGGGGTTTGGACACACGAACTGTGAGATCATGACCTGAGCTGAAGTCAGATGCTCAACTGACTGAGCCACCCAGGCACCCCTCTGCCCATTTTTGAATTAGGTTATTTGTTTTTTTTTTTGCTATTGAGTTGATGGATTGTTTATATATGTAGAAGCTTTTAGATGCAGTCCCATTTATTTATTTCTTATTTTATTGCTTGTGCTTTTAGGTGTCATATCCAAAAAATCATTACCAAGACCCATGTCAAGGAGCTTTATTTTTATGTGTTCTTCTAGGCTCTTCATAGTAAGATTCAACGTTTAAGTCTTTAATCCACTTTGAGTTCTTTTTGTGAGTGGCATAAGTTACGGGTCCACTTTCATTCGTTTACATGTGAATACCCAATTATTCCAACGCCATGTATTGAAGAGACTATATTTTGTCCACTGAGTGTTCCTGGCTTCCTCGTCAAATATTAGTTGACCATATATGCTTGGATATATTTCTGGGCTCTTGATTCTGTTCCACTGGACTATTTGTCTGTTTATATGCTAGTACCATACTGCTTTGATGACTTTAGATTTACAATAAAATTAAAAATCCGGAACTGTGATGTTCCTGCTTTGTCTCTCTCAGGATTTCTTTGGCTATTTGGAGTGTTTTGTGGCTCTATATAAACTTTAGGAGTGTTTTTTCTACTTCCATAAAAATGTCATTGGAATCTTAGTAGGGATTGCACTGAATATACAGATGGCTTTCATAAGTATTGGCATTTGAATAATATTAATTCTCCTACTCTATGAGCGGAGGATAATTTTGCATTTATTTGTGTCTTCTTTCAGTTATTTTATCAACTTAATAGTTTTCAGCATACATAACTTTCACCTCCTTTGTTAAATTTATTCCCAAGTATTTTATTATTTTTGACCTTCATGTATGTAGGATAAATCTTTTCATTTCTTTTTCAGAAAATTCCTTGTTATTGTCTAGAAAGGCTACCAAATGTCTGCATGCTAGTTTTGTTTTGTTTTTTGTTTTGTTTTTTTTTACAAATAGTTTATTGTCAAATTGTTTTCCATATAACACCCAGTGCTCATCTCCACAAGTGCCCTCCTCCTGCATGCTAGTTTTGTATCCTGAAGCTGTACTGAATTCATTGAGTAGATCTTAATAATTTTGGGTTGTCTTTGTATGTCTTCATACGTCTTTATATGTTGTTATGTATAAAATCATGGCTGCAAAGAAAGACGATTTTACTTTCCTTATCAATTCTGATATCTTTTGTTTCTTTTAATTGATTGCTCTAGCCAGGACTTTGAGTACTATGTTGAATAGGGTTGCTAAGAGTGGGTGCTGGTTTTGTTCCTGCTCTTAGAGGAAAAGCTTTTTCACCGTTGAGTGTGATGTTAGCTGTGAGTTTGTCATATATGGCTTTGATTATGTTGAGATGTGTTCCATCTATGCCTAATTTGTTAAGAGGTTTTTTATAATGAATGAAATGTTGAATTTTGTCAAGTTGAGATATGATTCTTATGATTCTTTTCTTTCATTTTATTAATGTAAAAATGTCACTTTCATTGATTTGTTTGTTTGAATGATCCTTGCATCCCAGGGATAAATTCCACTTGATCATGTGAATGATCCTTCTAATGTGCTGCTGAATTCAATTTGCTAGTATTTTATTGAGATTTTTTGCATTTATATTCATCAGGGATATTAGCCTGAAGTTTTCTTTTCTAGTAGTATCCTTTTCTGGTTTGGGCATCCGGGTAATGCTGGCCTTATAAAATGAGTTTGAGAGTATTTCCTCACCTCTGATTTTTTTTTTTTTTTTTTTTTGAAGAGATGGGACTTACTGGTATTAATTCTTTAAATGTTTGGTATCATTTACCAGTACACTATCTGGTCCTTGGCTTTTCTTCATTAGGATACTTTTGACCATTGTTTCAATCTCCTTACTGGTCATTGGCCTACTAGGAGTTTCTATTTCTATTGACTTGGTTTTGATAAGCTGTATGTTTCAATAAATTTTACTTTTCTTCTAGGTGTCATGTTTCTTGTCATATAGTTGTTCATAGCAACCCCTTGTGCTTTAAATTTCTGTGATATCAGTTGTAACTTTCCTTTATTCACTCATAATTTTGCTGGTTTAAGTCCTTTATGTTTCTTTTAGTCTAGCTAGCGAGGGTTTATCTATTTTCTTCATCTTTTTAAAGAACCAACTTGTAGTTTGGTTAATCTTTTCCAATGTTTTTCTGTTCTCTATTTCATTTATTTCTCCTACAATATTTATTATTTCCTTTCTTCAGCTAAGTTTAGGCTCAGTTTTTATTGTTGTTGTTGTTGTTGTTGTTTTTTAATATCTATAGTTCCTCAACGTGTAGTGTTAGGTTGTTTATCTGAGATCTTTCTTACTTCTTAATGTAGGCATTTATGGCTATGAACTTTCTTTTCTCTTAGAGCTGTTTTTGATGCATCCTATAAATTCTTCATATTGTGTTTCCATTTTCATTTGTTTCAAGAAATTCCTATTTCCCTTAAATTTCTTCTTTGACCCATTGATTGTTCAGGAGAGTGTGGCTTAATTTCCATGTTTTTGTGAATTTTCTAGTTTTCCTCTTGTTATTGGTTTCTAGTTCCATAACTTTATGTTCAAAAAAAGATACTTGGTATGATTTCTGCCTTCTTGAATTTGCTAAGACTTGTTTTAAAACCTAATATATAGTCTATCCCAAAAAATATTCTATGCGCATAAAAGAAGAATGTGTATTCTGCTGTTGTTGGATAGAATGTTCTATGTATGTCTGTTAGATCCATTAGGACTAAAGTATTGTTCTAATGCACTGTTGATTTATTGATTCTGTCTGAGGTATCCATTGTTCAGTGTGGGGTATTAAAGACCCCAACTATAATTGTTTTACTGTTTATTTCTCCTTTTATTTCTATTAGTTTTTCTTTGTATATTTAAGCTATCTTTTTTTACAGTTTTTTAAATGTTTATTTATATATTTTGAGAGAGAGGGAGAGAGAGGAGAGAGAGAGAGAGAGAGAGAGAGAGAGAATATGTACACACAAGCTGGTGCGGAGCAGAGAGACAGAGGGAGAGACAGAATCCCAAGCAGGCTCCACACCATCAGCACAAAGCCCAACATAGCGCTCAATCTCATAAACCATGAGATCATGACCTGAGCCAAAATCAGGAGTCAGGTACTTAACCAAGTGACCCACCAAGACATCCCATCTATTTTTCCAGTATTGGGCACATACTGGAAAACATCCCTCCCTCCCTTCCTTTCTTCCTTCCTTCCTTCCCTCCTTCCTTCCTTCCCAGTGATCACTTGCTTGAAATGTCTTTTTCATCCCTTCTGTCTCAGTCTGTGTGTCCTTTAGGGGCCAATGTGTCCTTTGTATGTTGTATATTATTGGATTTTGCTTTTTATCCATTCATCCACCCTATGTTTTTTGAGTTGGAGAATTTAATTTGTTTATATTTAAAGTAATAATTGATAGGTAGGAACTTAGTACTGCCATTCTGTTCATTGTTTTCTGGTTGTTTTGTAGATCGATTGTTCCCTATTTCTTATCCTTCTCTCCTTTTTTGTGTTTTGCTATCTTTGGCATCAATATGCTTTGACTCCTTTATTGTATTCCTTTGTATAATTACCAGAAAAATTTCCCTTAAGGTTATCATGAGATTTACATAAGATATCAAACTTATCACATCCTAATTTAAACTGATAACAGCTTAGAACTCATATGCTTTGCACTTCTTTTTATCCTTACATTTTACATTACTGCTGTTACAATTTACATGGTTTTTAAATATTTTGTAACAAATAACATTGTACATATGGTATTTATGGTTATTTTTGCTATGTTCATTTTTTTTAACTTTTAGAGTTAAAATTGCAGAATCTAACAATGACTATGTATTTACTGTTACAAATGGTAACCATTACAAATGTTGAGATTTATCAACAGAAACAATTTAGGCCAAGAGAGAATGTAATATCAAAATAACTGTCTACTGAGAATACTATGGCTGGTAAAATCTCTCCTTCAGAAATGGAGAGATAAAGACTTTCTTAAAGAAACAAAACCTGAAGAAGGGAGTTCATTATTATCAGAACTGCCTTACAAGAAATGCTAAAGGGATTTTTTTTTGAGTGAAGGAAAAGGAATGCTAATTAAGATCATAAAAACACATAAATGATAACATAAATCTCTTATGTAGTTAAGAGTCTCTTACAGTTTACCTCTCTCTCTCCTTTTTCCTTTCCTCAATGTTCATCTGTTTTGTTTCTTAAATTCCATATATGAGTAAAATCGTATGGTATTTGTCTTTCTCTGGCTGACTTACTTAACATAGCAAAATATACTCTAGCTCCATTCACGTCATTGCAAATGGAAGATTTCATTCTTTTTGATGGCTGAGTAATACTCCATTGTATACCATATCTTCTTTTATCCATGAATATCACCCTTATTAATAACTGATTGCATCCTCTACTAATACTGTGAGCTCTCCATTCCTGCTCTTAACTCAGTGTTCACAGTTTCTTATTCATTCTTTCTTTCAATCTACTTTGTACAGGCTATTATGAAATATAGAGCTGATATAACATATATTTTTTGTCTCAAAATTCTCATAATATTTACTTAAACTCTATCTCCTTTTGTGCTGACATCAAACTATCTGCCAGCTTAGAGCTGTATTCCCACACAAGCAAATGGGAATAGAAGAGAGAAAGTTTATGGGTTACAGCTATTTGTCCCTATTTTGAGTAATCTCCAGTAAGATTTCTCAGATTGCAAAGTAGTTCCAAAAATCAAACAAAATATGGCAGCTAAGCTATAGGTTTTTGAAAATCAATATCAACCTTCTAATCTGCCATAGAACCAACTAATGACTTAAATAGAGAGATAAATAAAGTACATTTATTCCTCTGTGTGTCACTGTTAGTAAATTCACATTTTAGGGTCAGTTATAATCTCAGAGCCTTAATAAATTATTTATTCTAGGCACATCTTGTGCCCAGTGTCAGTAAATTTATGATAGCTCAAAGGGAATCTGATTTTTAAAATTTTATTTTAATATTTATTTTTTGAGCGGAGGTGGGCAGAAAGACAGAGAGGGAGACACAGAATCTGAAGCAGGCTCCAGGCTCTGAGCTGTCAGCACAGAGGTCAACACGAGGCTCAAATCTATCACCTGTGAGGTAATGACCTGAGCTTATTGGATGTTTAACCAATTGAGCCACCCAGGGGAACCAAGGGAATCTGATTTTTTAGTCAAGTTTCTTTGTTGGTCATGATAATTAACCCAGAATTCTGGCCAATTTACATTCTATTTCAATATCACCATTTGTAAAAATAAGGCCTGTGCTTTTTACAACTGAGCCACTCAGGAACCTCTGTACCTCATAGGTTAAAATTACTTATTTTAATATAAAGGAATATAGCAATGATGAAGGATCCTTCTGTAACTTGATTCTGTGAAAACTTACTTTCCCTTTGAACAGATTTATAAAACCATGGACATTCATGTGACATTGGTTGGCCTTGAAATGTGGACAAATGGAGATAAAATAGACATAGATTCAAATATAGAAAATACCTTATTGCGTTTTTCAAGTTGGCAAGAAATATTCCTTAAAAAAAGGAGTAATTTTGATCACGTTCTGTTACTCAGGTATGTAAGTGCTCTATTTTCCTGCATATCTCAGGTGATTTATAAAAAAAAGAAAAGAAAATGAAAAAAATGAACAGCAACCAAATACTTTTTAAAACAATTGACTTTTGTATAGTACACAGTGACAAAATATTATGACTAGCTATACATAATATTTCTAAATGAACTTTCCAATAATCTTTCTAATATTGACTAATACTAGAAAATAAACATATGATATACGTACATTTCTGGGAAAGGTCGAAAATGTCATTAGGTAAGCAATGTACTTTTAGAATTGATATACTTGTTAGCATCCACCACTAACTCCCTTTAGCCTTCTGTGCTATGCCATTCCAACACTCCACCAAAACTTATCTTTATGGGAAAGTCCTTCATTCCCTGGACATTTCCCTCAACAAAGTGTCCCTATCCAATGACTAGCACTTCAAGAGCATCTCTTCTACTATTAAAGATGACAGATAACTAGTCTGCAACAGTGTCAATATTCCTAAGTAAAGGTTTGGATTTTTCTACAATATTACATCATTCTTTAAAAGGGGGGGGGGCATTCTTATCATGTTTTTGTAATTCAAAATACCTACCACACTACTCAGCCTGAAAGAAAATGATAAATAATTGTGGAGCTGAACTGACCTTAACCTTAGTCCTGTTGTCCTAATGAAATTATGAAAACAAAATTTTGGAGGAATGGAGTCATTTGGTAATTCTTCAACTGCCCTTAAGGCGACTATGTACATAACAATGGTACCCACTTGACCTACTTCATTTTCCTTTAATAGCAGTGTTTCTTGTAAGGTCTGCAGACACACCCTACAAGTGTGTTTCCTAGCATTATGTAAATGTTAACTTTCAGTTTGAACTCAGAACAGTGAACTTTCCAAAGCCTATAGTTGGAGTCCAGCTCTTTGACAGATTGATGAGAGTGAACTGCACCTCCAAAGTACTATCATTTCTGATTTGTATATCTGGAATGGCCCACAGCTCACATCTCCGGGGGGGGGTAGTTGGAACTGACTTGGACTCAGATATTCATGCACTAGTATGCCCTAAAATTATAGATGTTAATGTAAAATATCACTATGACCTTCGTTGTGGCCAAGATTAACCTCTTTGCTTATTTCTTGGATGTGTGTCTTAAAATAATAAGTTAGTCTAGAAATATTTACATGGCTGTAAGTGGAAAACTTTACTTTCATCAATGTCTCTTATTCTGAGCAGTAGCTTCTTACACCAATAGTACATCTGCAAATATGGAGATGAGAAAAGTGCTACTAAATGTCTAATTGGACATTATATTTGAGATTTCTTATATGTTGAGTTTCTTCTATGTCTTTTGCCTATATTCACATAGAGCTAGAAGGGATGAGACAATATCATGGCATTATCATGGTGTGAATTTTGTTTTTAAGTGACCTTGAGCAGAATCACATTGTGCTCACCCTGATGCTTCATCTCCATGGGTGGTGTTTTTCCAAGGTCTCCAGAGTCTAGGAAGACCAGAATTCTAAGTTCTTCCAAGATGTGTAGCCAAGCACTGAGACTAAAGTATACAACATTTCAATAGTAAAGAAAGAAATAGAGCATTTTTAAAAAATCTTCTTGATCAAGGAAGTTAAAGATTAATGGTGGTCATCTAGCCTGACCATCTTCCTTGTATTTGAATCTTCTTAATTAAATTCCAAGTGTCATCTTCCAGCTCATGATTGCTCTCTTTAAAATGGTCCAACTCTACATGTTCTTGAAAGCATATCAAATCTGGATTCCCTTAACGTACACAACTATACCTATCTTTTTAGGTAATCCAAGAATAGTTCACATGACAACTTTTTTAAATGTTTGATTATAGTCATCAAATCCTCTATGAATTTCGATGGTTGATTGAAATTTTCTAAAAATGTTCAACTACAGCTAATGAATTAAGCATGGTGTTGAGTCTACTCACTAGGTTGTATATTTCCCTCTGAACACTTTTTAACTAAATTATTTGGTCTTTTAAGTGGTTTTATCCAAAGCTGAGTGTAGAATAAGCCACGTAAAATTCGACTCTCACCTTATTATTTTTTTTAGAAAGTACTTTTTTTTAAAGATTTCAACCTTAGATTGTACTGACTTTTTCAATGCTTCTAATATACCATGGGTTTTAAATTAGCTTAATAACAACTAAGATCATCCTCACTTCTAGAACTCTAGAACAAAAGGCACTTTTATGAGCAAAGATACTAGCATTGCGAGGGTTCATAGCAAATCAGTATTTGTGTTAATTAAACTACTACCTCAGTCTGAAAAGTGTATTTACACCTTGTTTACAGTGGGAAGTGGCTCTACACAAATGCACAAGGAATTTCTTATCCAGGGGGTATATGCCTGCCCTATTACTCTTCCAGTGTCGTTAAGGTATGTTGTGTTTTATTGACGTTATGCTACTTAATCAAAAAGTTTGAATTAAATTTTTGTAAATTTTTTGTGCCCTACTGAAAAGGAAAACATATGCATTCTGTTCCGCCAATATATGTCATGACGAAGCTGTTGTGTTTCCTTTATTAAATCGGAAAATAATATTTTATAAAAACTACAGATGAACAATGAAGATAAACAAGCATGGTTCAGAGCTTAAAAGAACATCATATACACATTAACATACAACAACTAGAAAAGCTTTTTTGCATATTAAATATAATGTGTCCTTATTTATAAGGATGTGTGAAGTACACAAAACTTGATGGCTGAGTTAACAAGTGAGGATAATTGTTCTTGTGCTGAAAAAGGAGTTCATAAACTATTTAAAACACCATATCAAGACAACCATGCAATTCATTTTCAGGAAGAATAAGACCTTCAAACTGCTGACTCATCTATTTTATGTGGTATTTTTCCTACGTCACTAAGCTTCTAGTAAATACTGTCCAAGTAATTTTATCTCAGTCTTATTAAAGACCTTGAGATTAAAAACTAGTGCATGATCTATTTCTTAAATGGATCTGTTTATGACTATGCCTTTGATTATGGTATTTTAATAACACAGATTTTGCATAGTGGAGTCCGTCTAATCTAATACAAGCTGTCGCCACTCCTATTATGACATTACAACTTGTCCAGAACACATTTTAAGTTTCAAATGAGTACAATGTGGTAGCCAAATTAGAGGAATTTTACCTTTACAACAGCCTAATATCCCACCCCTTTCTGGAAATTAATTTTTAGTCATTAATACAGAGATCAAAACATGAAATAGAGCTACAAACACAGGTAACAATCAACCCTGCCTTGGGTTTCAAATCACTGGATTTCTGGTTTTCTTCCTAGCATAACTTTCTCCTCATGATCACATAGCATTTTTGTGCAGTGTAAAAGTATACTTTGAAGACATGAACCTCGCATATTTATTCTTACCCTCTTTGAATATCTAGTATATAAAAGGAAAATCAATAATGTTTGTTGTATTGTGTAGGAAATTAGATAATAAGTTTTAGTTATTGGTAAGAATGAGTTTATAGAAATTCAGCAATGACAATAACTGTGCCACAAAAAAAGAATTTCAAAATGTTAGAGTTAGAGACACTCAGAAGGTCATTTGTCCAACCTCATTATATAATTAAAGGAACTGAGGGCAGGACAGGGATGTAACTAAGTCCATGGCCTGTCAGATAAGTACTACTTCCAGAAGCTAAAAACTAGGTCTCAACCAATAGTTTAAAACACTGTGTACTAGAGTGCATTATCTTATAGAAATTTCTGATGCGTATCTTTTCTTGGCCTTAGGATCTTTTACCTGACCTAAATGTAGTTGCAAGCAGAATTGCACATCAGCTGGGCCATAACCTTGGGATGAAGCATAATAATTACCCGTGTACTTGTACTTTAGAGAGATGCGTGATGGATCATGGTGGAAGGTGAGGCTTAAACAATGCAGAGAAGACATTTAAATATTTTGAGACTGGCTCTTGATTACAACTCCATATTGTAGGGATATACTGTTATTATGTGAAAATTTTCCCAATATATTTCATAAGTGCTCTTCCAAAACCAGCCATGATAGGGGCGCCTGGGTGGCTTAGTCGGTTAAGTGTCCGACTTTAGCTTAAGTCACGATCTCGCGGTTCGTGGGTTCGAGCCCCACATCGGGCTCTGTGCTCTCAGCTAGCTCAGAGCCTGGAGCCTGTTTCAGATTCTGTGTCTCCCTCTCTCTCTGACCCTTCCCTGCTCACGCTATCTCTCTCTCCTAGAAATAAATAAAAAACATTGAAAAAAAATTAAAAAAAAAAAAAAAACCCAGCCATGATAGTCTTCCCTTTGGGGTCTAAAGCTTATCAATTAGTAGTCTGTCTTAGTGATATGCTGAGAGAAATTTTAAAACTCCGTCTGAGCATACTGCAAAAGTATACAATGATTAATTAGTAAATTACACTAAAATGCATAGGGGAGAAATACACTCTATGTGCTTTGTTTTATCATCTTTGTTATAAACACTAATTTCCTCCTTCAAATCTTTACTCACATGTTATTCTCAGCCAAGCCTTCCCCAGCCACTCGATCCCATTGTTCAATCCTGTCTCCTCATAATACCCTGGCATTGTCCACCCCCTCTTACTTTGCTTTTTCCCCCCATTCTTAGTATTAATCACTATTTAATATAGTCAATGTTTTATCATTTTATTTTTATATTTACATTATATCAATGTTTTATTATTTTATTTTTCTAGTAAAATATAAGCTTCATGAAGTCAGAGGGTTTTGCCTGCTTCATTCACTGTTTCATCACACTACCTAGAAAAGTCCCAGATATACTCTATACATAGTTACAGAATGAATGAATGCCCTATATCCCTCCATCGTGCTGTGAATTATGTGCAGCCAGATCCTAAATCTTCCAAGTCTTGGAACTCCTTCACAGAGGGGACACAGTGCATTGCATATAAGAAAGGTGTTTGCTGCTGCTGATCAGTGCTTCTATATATTGATTAAATGAACTAAAATAATGAAGCCCCAAATTACAGTGACTGGCACAGAATAAGAACTAAGTGACTGATAACAATTTTATATCATTAGCTACATAGTTGGTAGTATTTTCCAGGGTCCCACCATCCCGAAGTAACATATTTAAGACTCAAAAAGTACATCGGTGTCCAATTGTTGTGTCAATAATGGCAAAGGGATCAAAACAAAAGGAAGACTCAAGGGAAGTGAATATCAGTATTTTGAACCTTCAAACTTTTCAGAAGTTTACTGCATTCCTAGGATGTTTTGCGATGTTACTTAATGAACACTTTGTTTCAGCAAATATTTATAGAGAAGTACTCTGTATCAGGCAATGTGTTAAACTAGTCCTTATTTGAATAGAGGAAGAAGAAGAAGAAGAAGAAGAAGAAGAAGAAGAAGAAGAAGAAGAAGAAGAAGAAGAAGGAGAAGAAGGAGAAGAAGGAGAAGAAGGAGAAGAAGGAGAAGAGGAGGAGGAGGGGGGGGAGGAGGAGGAGGAGGAAGAAGAAGAAGAAGAGGAAGAAGAAGAGGAAGAGGGAGAAGAGGAAGAGGGAGAGGAAGAGGGAGAAGAAGAAGAAGAAGAAGAAGAAGAAGAAGAAGAAGAAGAAGAAGAAGAAAAGAAGAAAAGAAGGAAGAAGAAGAAAAGAAGGAAGAGGAGGAGGACAAGGACGAGGAGGAAGAGGAGGGGAAGAAGGAGGAGGAGGAAGAGATCTAGTCCCTGCTTTGAGAAGCTTGGAATCTTGCATGAATAATAAACAAATACATACAAATTATGTCAAGAGGAACAAATGAAAAGTGACATAGGAACAGCAAGGCCATTCAGTCTAAACTGTGGGCTTCAGAGAGGACTTTATGGAGGAAATATAGTCAGAGTATTTTCACTAGGATGGCACGTGTTGGCTGTTTCAATAAGACATTTTCTATAATAAAAGCCCAGTTGCTACTCTCCTATAACACTAAGGCAAGAGTAGGAGAAGTAAATGGATTTTTAGAGTTGATCATTTATATTTATTCTTTCTAAATCCTTCATAAAACTTTCATAGCTATTCCACCACTATGCATCAATAAAATTAATCTTTATTTTTAACTCATCTAAACTCTAGCATTCCTGCACTAAAATTCAGCAAATGCAACAGAATTCGCTACCTGCAACACATGAAGGATTACAATCCAACATGTCTGTTCAACATCCCATTTTCTGATAACCTAAGCGATTACCCGTTTTGTGGAAACAAGAAGTTGGATGAAGGAGAAGAGTGTGACTGTGGCCCTGTTGAGGTATTTGCAAATGATGTTGGATTTAAATTACAAAGTTTATGCTCAGCTAGGATGTAGGCAGGAAGGTAGCCTTTAATCAACCAATGTGTTTTTTGTTTCATTTTGAAATAAGTCATTGGCGTAGCCTCATTGCAAGGCATCTTACCAAGTCATAAATTAGGAATAATGATCTTACTGGAGACCCATAGTATCACATTTGCCTGGTTTATATATTAACTGGCTCTTCTTGTGAGCAAACCCCCTAGATGTTATTAAGTTTGATCTCATGAATGGTAGGAATCTGTTCTCCCCAGTCAGTCAATTGAGTTTTATTCAGGGCCTTAGGAGGCTAGTCTATATCCCAGTTGGACAGTTCAGGTTATTAGAAAACTCTGTATTAATGGAGCAGAAACCTTCTAACCTTCCACATATTTATGGCCTTGGTCTCTGGAACATTTGGAATAAGCTTTAAGACAAATTTTAGAGTGATTCTTTTTTATTTTCTTTTTTTTATGACAAATCAGAGACTCCATGGTCAGTGTAGGTAGTGACATGTCCAGAGATTGCAACACCTAGTTTCCAAATGTCTCACATTAAATGTGAAGAGGTTCTTAACTTTGGAAACTGATACTTTTGCCCATGAACATTCTTTAGAATAGTTCTACAGTTTCCTTCTAACATAGGAAGTGCCTTAAATGATAGGATGCAGACAATTTATTTTGCAATTTTAATTTTGTTTGAGGAGATAGGGCCTAAGTGTCCATTACTTTTTAATGAGGCATTAAAAACAACAAAATCCAGCCTGAAATTCTTAGCATATTGAGGAAAATGTAAAATTATGTCTTCAGAGGTTCTATTATTTCATATTAAACCTTCAGTATAAAGAAGTAGCAGGACAATTCCTTTCAAAGGATGGAAAGGAAAATGGAAGGTCAGAAACTTTGGACCTCATACACTTCCAGTGAAAATCCACTAAGCGTGGAGTGCTGAATGGCCAAATAGGAAAGAAACAAAGTAAAAGTCTCAAAGAACAATTACAAGCAGCAGTCCTCACATTACGTGTCATAGCCAAGGATCATTCATTTGCATTTAATTCGGAAAGACAAGTAATGATAAATTACACAGAACAGTTTATGAAACAAGAGCCTAACTACAAACCTATTTCTATCTTTAATTTTTCATTATTGCCAGGAGTGCACCAATCCTTGCTGTGATGCAAACAAATGTGTGTTGAAGCCGGGATATACTTGTGCAGAAGGAGAATGCTGTGAATCTTGTCAGGTAAGGACCTTTGCTAAGACTGAGTTCTGTGTTTTCAGTTTAGTAAGTATACATAGGACCACAGAATTGTCTGTCCGTTACTAGTTACATTACTAATCCCAGATTAGGGTTATGCTTGCTTGGCCCCAGTAAAGCTTCTTCTGGGATGTTCTGGCTTCTAAGCCCTGGCAGTGCTATGGTCTGGCGAGTAGAAAAACAGGAATCACATGGTCTTTTAGGAATAGAATTATATTATCAACATTATTTTTGTTCTTTATCAACCTTTACCAAATCATTACCAACCTATTTAACCTCAGCTTGGGTGTGGTGTTAGTGGGGAGGCGTAACATTCCAACAACAGTGAACTAGAAGGGAAAAGAATGATACTGGAATTTAAAAGTGGAGAATGATTGGGGCGCCTGGGTGGCTTAGTTGGTTAAGCGTCCGACTTTCGCTTGGGTCATGATCTTGCGGTTTGTGGGTTCGAGTCCCGCGTCGGGCTCTGTGCTGACTGCCAGCTCAGAGCCTGGAGCCTGTTTCAGTCTGTGACTCCCTCTCTCTCTGACCCTCCCTTGTTCGCGCTGTCTCTCTCTCTCTCTCCTAGAAATAAATAAAAATATTTTTAAAAAAAAAGTGGAGAATGACTAATACATGGAGAGCTATTCCTAGGAAAGGCAATCAGAAATCCAAACGACTCTGTCCAAAGGTTTAATGACACTTCTTTCACCCCACTATATTGTGAACCCACAAAGCAAAGGAAACATGTCCTCTTCACCTTCAAATCTTTCAAAAACTCATCCCAATTAGATGCATATTGAATGGCTGACTAAAAGAATATTTTTATACACTTTCCTCCATCAGTGAGTCAGGGTACTTTTCTAGTTCATGTGGAGAGGTCGGATTTCTTGGGAGTGAGATTCCACATTATAGATAAGCAGGAATTCCTGGTTATATGTGTGTGCTGGGCACTGGAAGTACTAGAGCAAGATGAACAGAACACTTGATCACATGTCCATTTTATGTCCTTTCTGACTCTACCCAATGCTGTTCTAACCATCCTGTCTCTCCTGAAATTACATAAAAACCAAGGCATTTACAAATGATAACAATTCTCAGTGGAATGGAGAAGGAAGTCATGATCTAACCTTCAAACTTTTTTGTTTGTTTAGATAAATTAAATGGGCCAGCCCCTCTACTTACTTAGCCTTAACCTACTTAAATGTGTCCAAGATTTAGTCTTTTTGATTTTTTTCAACAGATGAAAAAATCGGGGTCCATGTGCAGGACAGCAAAAGATGAATGTGACTTTCCTGAAGTGTGTACTGGCTACTCTTCTGCATGTCCTATGGATAAATTCCAAGTAAATGGGGTTCCTTGCAAGAATGCAAAAGGATACTGCTTCATGGGGAAATGTCCCACCCGGGATGATCAGTGCTCTGAAATCTTTGATAATGGTGAGACACAAATACAGTAAATGGCTGATAAAGATAATAACCATTATTTCTATTATTATCCTGTAAAAATTTATGGGCAAGATTGAAGATAATGCCATTTGTGGCATTCTTTCCAGATATTACCTAGAATCTCTCTGGATATTACCTTTAATGTTAGTTGATATTACCACTAATGTTAATTAACTGCCTCAGTATGTGGGTTAAGGTAGGTTTGTTACTTTTTTATATCCATACTCTGCTGTAAAATATCTTCCTGATGCAATAGGACAGTTTTAAAGTGATTCATTTATCCCATTCCGACTCACTGCACCATGACACTAAAATTTCAATTAGATTAGAAAAATAACATATTTTATGATTTATAACATTCATGTTTTTTTATTGTGTTACTTCAATCATACTATTTTGGGTCCTAGAGGTGAAAGACAGTTCTGATCTCTGCTATGAGATGAATAAAAAAGGAAATCGATTTGGATACTGCAAAAATAAGGAAAACAGATTAATTCCCTGTGAAGAGAAGTAAGTACCATGAAAAGAAAAGTGTCTTCTAAGAGTGTTTTTGCAAAATCAGAACCAGAACAACTTGTCCTGACAGATGCTCACCTCTTTTGATTGAGATTAAGAGAGGGGGTGAGGCAGCAAGCACACAACCCTGACAGTGTAACTGACATCTATGTACTATAGTTATGAGCTGAAGGTCATGCAATATAAAGAGGAAAGATGAGCAAGAGTTAAAATTCTTAGGAAAGAAAGGGAAGAAGAGAAGTTGCAAACAATAGGAAAGAGCAAACAAGAAGAGGAGGAAAGTGAAAAGGGATGGTAAGAAGCAGAAATAAGGAAATAAGTGAAGCCATATCAAGTGAAGAAAAGTCAAACTTGAAATTGGAAGGAAGGGGAGAAGTGGAAGATCTGATTTAAAAATGCATGAACTGTGTCATTCTTCCAGATTTGTTACACGCAGAAAGGCTTTTTTTATATGCCACAAGAGGGATATGGACTGAAAACAATAAAAGGCTTAGGTCAAGTTTGACTTTGCTCCTAAATATACTAGGTGAACCTGAGCAATCACTTCACTTCCTCTTACTTCCAATTGTTACCGAATCTATAAAACGGGTGTTATGATAATAGCAAACTCATGAGAATTAACTGAGTGCTCTGTGCAAGAAAGAAATTTTAATGTCTTGATTAAAGTTACGCTAATTCAAATGACTAATAGGAAATATTCTTCTGTAAACTTGAGCTAATATTGATTTGTGAGAATCACAGAGATATAAAGAAATAGAATCATTCCACATCACAGTTCCCGGAGTCAAGACTGCGGCTGGCCAACCTTCCCTCCCTGCCTCTCTCGGTAGTTCTGCAGCCCACTGGTAAGACTGGGTGTAGAGAAAAGTGATCAGGCCACTCCACTGCCGGACTCGTCTCTATGAAGTCCTTTTTTCCTGCCCCCAAGTCTGAGAATATTCTCCCTTTCCTTCAGAGATGTCAAATGCGGGAAGATACACTGCAGTAGAGGGCAGCACTCGCCTCTCCACGGAGAAGAAAAGATCAATCACCTTAAGACGGTTTCAAAGAAGAACGTCACTATGGAGTGCAAAACTTTTATTTTATACCATAGTTCTAAAGATTTGGGCCTGGTTGCTTCTGGAACCAAATGTGGAGACAAAATGGTAAGATGAAAGCCCTTTGTTTTAGTACAACTTCTTGGTTCAGCCACTTTAAAACATTGCTTTCTGTAATTGGTTCCTCAGGGCCTATATCTGGGAAAGCAGAAACAAATGGGCAACTTTTTTTAATTTTTTATGGAGCAAAGTTGTAATAATACTATAATAAATATTCATTTTTGCCTAATCTCTGTGATACAAAATGATAGGTAAATGTTATAAGTGTGCTTAATTAGTATCTTAGAGTAGACATCTAGTGAAATTATAGACATCATTTTTAAAATTAATTTGACTATGAAGTAGCCATATGTTCTTCATTTGTGTTATTCATTCAGCCATATTTATTGGGTAAATAAATATGCCAGTGACCATGATGTACACAGATGATATAAAGATGAGTGTACTTGAGAAATTCATAGATTAAATTACATATATTAAAGTCAAGCTCAAGTGCTTTTATAGCGTTGTGACCAATATACATTAGAGTCCAAAGAAAGACACGATTGACTTTGCTTGTAGAACACAAATGACATCTTATGACGCCATTAAATGAGAGACGTTTCAGCTTTGATGTGATGAGCATTTTTCAATGCTGACAAAATGAGAAAAGACTTTTTAGAAAGAAAAACCAACATAATATGCCAAGGTACAAAGTGTATGGCATAGTAAGATAACTGGAAATTTTAGTGTGACAGGAGTTTTGGGTGAAATGTCAGAAAATAAAATTGAGCAGCTAGCATAAGGCCAGATTACAAAGGGTATATTATTCCAAGATGGAAACCTGAGAATGCATTCTAAAAATAATGGCCAACTCATCAAGGTTTATAAACACAAGAATATATGGAAACCATAACACTTTCAAAAAATCAGTTATTTTAAAATAGTATGGTTTCTTTCTGTCATACACCTTCTTTCCTCCTATACCTCTTATACCACTCCCTAACATTACAGTGTCATGCATATAATGTGATAGAAAAATGAATTGAAAAACAAAATTCAGAATTTAAAAAAGTGAACTAGGATTTTAATAATTTAATGGAGCCCTATATTTCAAATCCATATTCTTAACTACTACAGTTTCCCATTATAATAACTAAATATAAAAATGATGAGGAATGGGGGCGCCTGGGTGGCTTAGACGGTTAAGCGTCAGACTTTCGCTTGGGTCATGATCTCGCGGTTCATGGGTTCGAGCCCCGCGGCGGGCTCTGTGCTGACTGCCAGCTCAGAGCCTGGAGCCTGTTTCAGAGTCTGTGATTCCCTCTCTCTCTGACCCTCCCCTGCTCACGCTGTCTCTCTCTCTCCTAGAAATAAATAAAAAAACATTTTTAAAAAAATAGTGAGGAATGTATATTTGTGAAGTTTTATGTATGTGTACCCACCACATGATAGAAAGTTCAAGGATTTAGAGTGGTAGAGTATATGAGGCATCACATTAAAGAAAATATCAAATAATTTCTTATTCACTCCAGATAAGAAAAGTTATCCAAAATACCAACAAAATTGTTTTGTTTTTTAAAAGAGAAACAGAATTGAGAAGCTTTACATAGCCTGACCAAGAAACAAAGGGGAGAGCTTTCAAATAATAAAATTATAAATGACAGAGGAGACATCACAACTGATATCACAGAAATAGAAAGTATCATAAAAGAATACTATGGATGATTCTACAAATTGAATATTTAAAAGAAATGGATAAATTCTGAAAAACATACAACCTACCAAGATTAAGTAATGAATAAATAGAACATCTGAATAAACCAATAGAGATAAAATTAATAATTAATAATCTCCCAACAAAGAAAAGCCCAAGATGGCTTCACATATGAATTCTATTAAATACTTAAATAATTAATGTGATGCCTTCTCATCATCTCAAAAAATCAAACAGGAGGGGACACTTACAAACTCACTTTATGTGGCCAGCATTATCCTCTATCAACGCCAGAAGAAGAAACTATAAGAAAGGAAAATTATAGGTGAATATGGTTGATGAACATAGATGCAAAAGTCCTAGCAAAAATATTAGTAAGTGGAATTCAGTAGCCATAATCAAGTGGGATTTATTAATGGGATGCAAGGATGCATCTACTTACACAAATTAATGAAAGAAATACCTCATTAAAAGAATGAAGTACAAAAATCATATGATCAGGGCACCTGGGTGGCTCAGTCGGTTAAGTATCCAACTTCGGCTCAGGTCATGACCTCACGGTTCGTGGGTTCAAGCCCCACATCAGGCTCTGTGCTGACAGCTAGCTCAAAGCCTGGAGACTGTTTCAGATTCTGTATCTCCCTCTCTGTCTGAACCTCCCCTGCTCATGCTGTCTCTCTCTCTCTCTCTCTTTCTCTCAGAAATAAATAAAACATTAAAAAAATTTTTTAAAAAATCATATGATCATCTGAATAAATGCAGTAAAAGTATTTGGCAAAATTTTAAATCTTTTTATGATAAAAACTCTCAACAAATTCTGTATAGAAGGAATGTACTCAATATAATAAAAGCCATATATGGTAAACCCACAACTAACGTCATAACTTCAATAGTGAAAAGCTGAAAGATTTTCCTTTAAGATCAGGAACAAAAAAAGTGTACCCACTCTCCCCACTTCTAGTGAACATAGTACTGGAATTACCAGCCAACCCAATTAGGCAAGAAAAAAATAACAGGCATTCAATTCAGAAAGAAGAAGTTAAATTTTCTGTTTGCAGGTGATATGATCTTATATATAGGAAACACTAGGGAATCCTAGGTGGCCTAGTCGGTGAAGCATCCAACTCTTTGTTTCAGCTCAGGTCATGATCTTAGTTTCATGAATTCAATCCCTGCATTGGGCTCTGTGCTGGCAGTCCAAAGCCTGTTTGGGATTCTCTCTCTCTGTCCCTCCCCTACTCACACTATCTCTGTCTCTCTCAAAATAAATAAATAAACTTAAAAAAGAGAGAAAACCCTGAAGGCTCCATCAAAAAACTATTAGAACTAATAAATGAATTCAGTAAAGTTGCATGATAAAGAACAACATACAAAAATCAGTTGCATTTCTATACACTAAAAAAAACCTATCACTAAAAAGAAATTAAAAAAAACATTTATAATAGTATCAAAAACAATTAAAATGTGTAGGAATAAATTTAACCAAGCAGTGAAAAATCTGTACACTGAAAATTATTAAAGACGATCCTAAAATGTGTAGGAACCACCAAAGATCTTAAGTCACCAAAGCAATCTTGAGCAAAAAGAACAAAACTGGAGGCCTCACCCTTCATTATATCAAACAATATTACAAAGCTGCAGTAATAAAAACAGCACGGAACAGACATTTAAAACATGGAGATATAGACCAATGGAACCGAATAGAGAGACCAGAAACTAATTTATGTGTATATGGTCATCTAATCATTGACAAAGCACCAAGAATACACAACAGGGAAAGGATAATCTTTTGAATAAACAGTTCTGGGAATAGTAAACAGACAAAACAATGAAACTGGATTCTTACACCGTGAACAAAAATTAACTCAACATCATTTAAGACTTAAATGTAAGTTATGAGACAGTATAGCACCCAGAAGAAAACATAAGAGAAAATCTCCTTGTCATTGCTCTTTGCAATGGTTTTTTGTTTTGATTTTGCAAAAATCAAAAATAAGTAAGGGGGACTATATCAAAGTAAAACATTTCTTCAGCAAAGGACATGATCAAGAAAATGAAAAGGCAACCAATGGAATGGAAGAAAATGTCTGCAATCCATATACCTGTTAAAGAGTTAATACACAAAAGTTTCAAGTAATTCATTCAGCTGAAGGGCAAAAATTCCCAACAGTCCAATTCAAAAAAAAAAAAAAAAAAGAAAGCCAAAGGACTTAAATGGACATTTTTCCCAAGAAGATATACAAATGACCAACAAGGAAATGAAAAGGAGTTCAACATCATTCATCTTCAAGGAAATGTAAATCAAAGCCATAAGAGATATCACCCCACACCTATTAGGGTGGCTATTATCAAAAACACAAAAAATAAAAACTATTGGTGAGGATGTGGAAAAAAGGGAACCCTTGTGCTCTGTTGGTGGGAAAGCAGACTGGTGCAGCCATTATAGAAATAGTATAAAAATTAAAAATAGAACTACACTGTGATCCAGCACCCTCACTTTTGGGCACATAACCAAAGAAACTGAAATCAGGATCTGGAAGAGATATCTGCACTCCAATTTTCACTGCACCATTATTTACAGTAGCCAAGATATGGAAACAATTTAAATGTCCTTTGCCAGGTAAATGGATAGTGAAAATGTGATATATATATATACATATAAAATATCACAATAATATATAATATGTAATAATGAAATATATAATAGAATATTATTTAGCTTTTAAAAAGAAGGAAATTCTGTCAGTTTCAAACACGTGGATGAACTTGGAGGAAATTTCGTGTATACTAAGCAAAATAAAGTCTGACACAGAGAGATGAATACTGTATGATTTCACTTGTATGTGGAAGTTAAAAAAAAGTCAAAGTCACAAAAGCAGAGATGGTTGCCAGGTGGGGAAAATGGGGAGATGTTGGTCAAAGTATACAAACTTTCTGTAATCAGTAAATTCTGAAGGTTTAATGTTGATCTGGGTGGCTATAGTTAATGATACTGTAATGTATACTTAAAATTTTCTAAGAGGGTAAATTTTAAGTGTTATCAACACACACACAAAAGTAACTATTTGCGGTGAAGGATGTGTTCATTGTTTGTGGTAATCATTTCACATTGTACACAGTGTATATCAAATCATCAAAATATGCACTTTAAATATATACAATTTTTATTTGTCATTATACCTCAAGAGAGTTGGAAAGACATTTCCTGATTCATGTTTTTTAAAAGAAATAGGTAAAAATTGGGGTAACTAGGTAGCTCAATCAATTCTGTGTCTGACTCTTAATTTTGGCTCAGGTCATGATCTCATGGTTTGTGGGATTGAGCCCTGAATTTGGCTCTGTATTGACAGCATGGAGCCTCCTTGAGATTCTCTCTGTCTCTCTCTCTCTGTCTCTCTCTCTGCACCCCCTTCTCACATACTCTCTCTTTCTCTCTCCCTCTCTCAAAATAAATAAATAAGCATTAAAAAATAAAAGTAAATGAAATAGGTAAATATAAAAATAACAGTTAAAATTAAATAAATGGGCTAAGATAAGCCAGGCAATAATTATAAGCAACAAAACAACAATAATTTGGTTATAAAATGTGAAAAAATAACAAGCAAAATTGAAAACAAAGTTAATAGCCATAAATAAGAAGATTAATTGATATTAAGACTAACCAAATGCCCAATTGACAACTGTAGTATAGCAAGTATGGATCTTATTAAATCAAAAGAAAACTTGTTTGATGGAGGAACAAGGGGGAGAAGAAGGGGGGAAATGGTGGGGGAAAGGGAGAGAGGCAAACCATGAGAGACTCTTGAATGCTGACAAGAACTGAGGACTGATGGATGTGGGGGGGAGGGGGGATGGGCATGGAGGAGGGCACTTTTGGGGAAGAGCACTGGGTGTTATGTGGAAACTAATTTGACAATAAACTATTTGTAAAAAAATAAAAAAAAAAATAAAACAGACATTTAAAAAAAAAAAGAAAGAAAACTTGTGGGGCGCCTGGGTGGCTATGTCGGTTCAACATCTGAATCTCTTTTTTCTTAATGTTTAGTGTTTATTTATTTTTGAGAGAGAGAGCAAGCAGGGGAGGACAGGGAGAGAAGGAAAGAGAATCTGAAGCAGGCTGTCAGCACAGAGCCCAACAAGGGGCTAGAACTCACAAACCACGAGATCATGACCTGAGCTGAAGTTGGATGCTTAACCAACTGAGCCACCCAGGTATCGCTAGCATCTGACTCTTGAATTTGGCTCAGGTCATGATCTTGCAGTCGTGGAATCAAGCCCCAAGTCCAGGTCCATGCTGAGCATGGGGCCTGCTTGGGATTCTCTCTCTCTCTCTCTCTCTCTCTCTCTCTCTCTCTGTGTGTCTGCTTCTCTCTCTGTCACTCACTCAAAATAAATAAAAAGAAAAAATAAACTTTAAAAAAATAAAGAAAACTTGATGGAAATAAAATAAATTGTCGCACTCACAACTGTAGAATCTTTGATAGATTAACATTTGAAGAATTAGTAAGGATATAGGTATTTTAATAATGAGTTTGTATATAACAATATTTGTATACTACATTAATTTCAAATCTCTATCAGACATTTATGGAGGATTTCTTCTTCAGAAGATTCTACATGTGATGTTTTTATAATAGAAAAAAATCATGTAAATTCTAAGAGTAAGTCATTAATTCATATTGGTAACTTCATTTCCAGGTGTGCAACAATGGTGAATGTGTGAACCTTGAAAAGGCCTACAATTCAACCAATTGCTCTTCTCTGTGTAATGAAAATGCTGTAAGAATTGACTCCTTTTTAAATTAATATCTTGCCATTCATTTATTTACATAGAACTTCATTCCTGTGTATGTGTGTGTATGTGTGTGTGTTGATTTTTAAATAAAATACACATTTGGGGTCCATTTTTTCATGTATGATCCATAATATTAATCTAAATATCCAAACTAGGTATTACTCATAGATATTGTCAATATTACAAGTATATGTATTACAAGTATATATTTTATCATTGTACCAATAATCCTGAAACCTAGTAAGTTATGAACATATGAAGTGTAAACCTAAAGTTTAAAGTTGGGTCTATCATAATATCACTTATAGTTAATTTATAGCAATGTCAACATTAATGTAAAGCTTTTGACAAAATAACAAAAAATTATACATATATTTTATATATATTATATACATAATTACTCAATTAACACCGCATGATACTAGCAGTACCTAGCAGTTTGCATTTTGGGTAACATCTTTTCCTTAGCAAAATTAATCAGTGACACTTATATAAAGTTGTATATGTATCAGGTATTGTTTCAAGTACTTCACATGTATTAAATTTTAAAGGCTTCATAACAACCTTGAAAGTGAGCACTATTCCTATGCCCAATATTATAGGTGGAGAATAAGTCACATGATATGTTAAAGGAAAAGCTGAAATTTATATACAGAAAGAGTGCATATCCTGAATCATTACACAATGGTCTTTGATGAACTAAACATTGTGCCACCTCTTTTTCTCATATTAATATTATCTTATTACTACTAAGGCTAATTAGAGCCAGTTGCGTGGCTATGATTTGTCTAACTCTAACAGGGCTGTTTCTTTAATAAGATTGATACTTTCTAGAAAGATAAGTAAAGCCATCTAGTGCATCTGGTTTTGAATTGTTAGAATCATTCTCATGTATGAAGGTCACCTTAAAAAGCTGTTTCTTCTCGTAATTTTGTTTACTTATTTTTTCCAATGTTGATTTAGTTGATGCCGTTTAGTTAATTAATCAGTAAAAGTGTGTGCATGTGCGTGTGTGTGTGTGTGTGTGTGTGTGTGTGTGTGCTGTAGAACCAGCACTAAGCTAAGTGAGGTACAAAAATTCACATATAACCTGATAAAATTATATGATTAACCATTCTTCCAGGTGGATGGCCATGAACTTCAGTGCCAGTGTGAGGAAGAACAGGAACATGTGGACTGGGAACAAAACTTAAATGTTACCAGTGAGCATCCTAGAATATAATACCTTGCATACATCAAAAGCCTAGACAATGAAAAAGCTTTTTTCCTTATTTCCCAAGTCTAATATATATATGTTGTGTTTCCATGGGGATTTGTATGGTCTTTTTACTATTTTGCATTTTTAAACACCCACATTTGAATTTACTATAATTGCTTTTTAGAATTAATATATCTTCTTCTAGTTATATTTGGATAGGATCTGCTAAGAAACTGTAACACAACAAGGCCTTTTTATAGTCAATTAATAACTAACTGTCAAAATATTTCCTGCTAATTGTGGTTCTTAAACATAATGGACTCTCAGGTTGAGTGTCAATTGTTAATACGCATGATAATTTGCATGTTTTGGTCTTTTACTTTATATTTTTAAAAATGGAGGAAGAGGGAATTAAAGTCCTTTAAGTAAAGGAGAAGCTGGATTGTAATAGCTCAGCTAATACTTCCTTGTCCTAAGGTTGATGTCCTGGCTAAAGCTTACGTTTTTTAATATTGCAGACATATCCATTCTGGGTGTTGTGCTTGTCCTGGTTATTATTGGTGTAGGCGTTGTTGCATTATTAATCCATTACCAAAAATGTATTAAGTTGAAGCAAATTCAGAGGTATGTATTTTCTATCTGTTGAAATGGGACCATTACTGACAATATATAAGCTCTGTCACTATAGACAATATTTCATGGGGGAGATGTCTAAGCCTCTTACTGAGGACAAAGTAAGAGTAACAGTAAATCAAGCCATTATGTATTTATGTTCTCATCTCCAAACGCTTATCCCAATGGTTCCCAAACTTTGCTACACATTGGAATCATAGAGATTTTTTAAAAGGATGCTAATTTTAGTTTCTCCCTCTGATTAAATTGTTATAGTGTATAATCTGAGGGTTAATCTTTTGGAAATCTCCTAGATGATTAACTATTAACCACAGACTTATCCCATAACTTATGTCAATATTCCGTTTCCTTCTTGACAGTCCGCCTAGAGAGACACTGGGAGTGGAGAATAAAGGATACGTTGGTGATGAGCAGCAGACAAGGACTGAGCCAATCTTCCCTGATATTCATCCCCTCCATGTAAGAAAACATCATTTGCAACAGATGACTGATTTAAAAAGTAGTTGCATGTGTGTTTGAAGGAGAACTAGCCCTAAGCTAAGTGACATGGGAGGTACAAACGAACACTTTAACGTGATTCCACACCAATGAAGCCTTCAATCTACATGCGGGGAAGGAAAGGGTGGCAGAAAGGAAAGGGGCAGGAAAAGATAAGCAAATCAAGACACTATGTCAGAGCAGAATACATAAGTTAAATAAAATATCAATATGTGCACTATTGGAAAAATTTACAAACAAACTATATTTGGGGGCATAAAATAAGTCTTAGTAAATTTAAAAGAGTTGGAGTTATAATATATGTTATCAAAATAAAATGTTTAAAAATCAGTAACAGAAAACTATTGGGAAAATCTCCAAATGAAAAGAAGATACTAAATTTTAAAGAACACCTGGGTCAAATAAAAAAATCAATAGGGAAAATAGAAAAAACTTTAAAGGAAAATGAAATAATACATATCAAAATTGGTGGGAAGTAGTGAAATCAGTAATTAAATGAATGTATAGCACTAAATACTCATGTTAGAAAAGAAGAAAGGTATCAGATCAGTGACATCAGCTTTCATTTTAGGAAACTGAAAAAAGAAAAGCAAATAAAACTCCATGCAAGTAGAGGACAGGAAAACAATAAATGTTGGTCACCAATGAAACTGAAAACAAAAATCCTGTAGGAAAACAAAGCAAAAGCTGTTGTTCAAAAATTAATAAATCTTATAAACTTCCATTCACACTGAACAGAAAAAAGTAAGAGAGTCAAAATGACTATCTGGAATCATAAAGGTGACAACCCAGGAGAGTAATGTCCCTTATTAAATTGACAATATTTTGAATATGGAGCATAATTTGAAAAAGTATTATTTTAATATATATATATTGGACAGTGTGATTAAATAGCAAACTTTTTGAAAGTTTCAAACCACCAAAGCTTACTCATGAAGAAATCGATTATCTAAATATCTCTGTATTTAACAGAGAAATTGAATTTATAGTACAGAACTTCTGCATATGATAATAATAATGGTGAATTCTATCAAACATATAATAATGAAATAATACCAATTCTACATAAACTTTTCCAAAAAATGAGAGAGAATAAATACTTCCCAACTCTTTTAATAAGGACAGTATTTTTCTGTAATCCACCTGAAGAAAAGCATTACAAAAAGAAAACTGTTTGTCAATATTTCTAATAAATATAAGTGCTTAAATATTAAATTTTAGCCAGTCAAATTTCACAATGCATAAAAAAGATAAGATATTGTGACCAAATGAGGGTTATCCTAGGAATGTAAGGAAATTTAACATTAAAAAAATCAATCAGGCTAATCCACAGCATTATTTGGCAAAAAGTAAAATTATGTGACCATCTCAATAGCTGCAGGAAAGCATTTGGAAAAGATGTAATCTGTGTTCCTGATAAAACTCAATAAACTAGGAACATGAGGAGCTTTTTGAACCTGATGAAGGTGTCTACCAAAAAAACATAGAGCTAATATATTTATGGTTAAAAAACTGAATATCTTTTCTATAATAACAGGAACAAAGCAATGATGTCCACTCCCACCACTTCTATTGAACATTTTACTTGATATTATAGCCATTATAATAAGGCAGAAAAAAATTTAGAAAGAAAAAGGTGAACCTTTTTGATTTGCTGAAGACACAATCATCTATAAAAAAAAAAAATCCTATACTAGGGGTGCCTGGGTGGCTCAGTTGGTTAAGTGCCTGACTCTTGATTTCAGATCAGGTCATGATCTCACAGTTGATGAGATAGAGCCCCGTGATAGAGCTTATGATTCTCTCTCTCCCTGTCTCTCTCTGTCCCTCCCCCACTAGTACTCTAAATAAATAAATAAATAAATAAATAAATCCTATAGTAAATAAAAGTGAATTTAGTAAGATTTTAGGCTATGAATTTGTATACAAAACCCTATTGTGTTTCCATATACAAACAAGAATACAGCTGGTTATGGAATTTCAGACATTCGGAAATTGGATTTAGATTTGGAGGCTAAAAGACCTGCCTTGGGCAATTCTTATTATATACATAAAGAAACCCCCACTTCTCTCTAATGTAAGTTTGTTTTAGAAGTTCTTAGCCTCCTTCATCATAAGAGAATAGCTGAGGGAAGAATATTTTCTCATGTGTTTTGATATTTGTACATTTACTAGGTGTTTTCTAGAGATAGCTAGAAAATTTATTTTGTGGGCTTATAAAATGGCCATACCTGCTAGAATACTGACTGCAGGTTAATAGTATCTCTTTTTTACTAGCAAAGAAATGCAGAGTCCTTGGGGACGCTTCCAGACAGTTTTTCAAGTCCACACTACATCGCACTGGTATGGCCCCTTACCCCCTTTTGTTGATTGTGGCCATTTCAATAATAATTTGGTGTCACTTAACTATTTGCTGGTTCCTTGAAAAAGCCCAATAATATAACAAAGCTCTGAAATCACCCAGATTTTCATCTATTTTTCAAAGGAACAATTCTCATAGACTTTCTATATTACTGGCTAAAGGGGTGTGATTAAGATAGCTTTCAGTCTGCTTCCAGAGAATCCTCCTTTCATGCCAAAGGAACTCAGATTGTGCCACATAGTGGGGAGGGGGCTGAATGAGCATTTACTCCCATACCCCACTCATCCAGGAGAATCCATTGTGATAAATTGTTTTTACTGGTATTTCAACAGAGGTGTTTTCTCAACTGAAATTCTAGCACTTGAAAAATGTTTGGTAATCTCTTACCAAATACACTGTTGGAGAGATCCACCCAAAGGTTTACAAGGAAAAAATGGCTTCCGATAATGACTTCCCTAACTATCTCCCCATAACCAGAACTATCTCCTTATCCTCTCACACAGCAATTTACAAGCCTTCTTAGATTTTTCATGGATCAAGAAGGGACGGTCTGCATGGGGTGTTTTTGTGTGTATGTGTGTCTATATGTGATATCTGGTACAGTTTCTGATGCAACAAAATTTTGTAATTACAGAAATCTGCAAATAAAGATCCAAGAGGAATTGCAGACCCCAATCAAAGTGCCAAAGTGGTAGGTTCCTGTGACAGATGGCAACCCACCCCACCCCCACTACCTATTCATTGAGTGGGGATACCCTATGTCCTTATCAGAAGAATAAGATGCTTGGGATTGCTTTTTCTTGCATGTTAAAATTTCTAATGGACAATTCTGCAGAGTATGTAGCAGTCTGAGAGTTTCCAACCTGACTAGGGAGCAAGCTAGGATCTGACAGTGTCAGAGTCTCAAGGTATTAGACACAGCAAAAACAAAACTTCTTTCTCAAACTATTTTTCCCAGAGTGTACTCACTTATGGTTTCTCATGAAGAATTTTAAAGGACATAATAGCACTGGTAATTACAGAGAAGGTATCACTCCTAATAGAACAGCTAGCTATTCATGTTTGCTTTATCAAAGTTTCACTTACCAAATCAATAAATGACTCTATCAGAGAGATGATTTCACTTTTTAATTGCAATGTCTATGTTAGAAAGTTTATCAAAAAATTTTTATTTTTGTCCAAGGGAGACAAAATGAGCATTGTGTGGCTACATTTCAGAGTTTCTGTTCTCATTCCTTCATTCATCCATTCATTGATTTCTGTTGAGTTTCTACAATGCACTGGGTTAATATGAAGCTTTCCCCCACAAAACATTCTTGTTCTATCTTATTTTTCATTTTAGAGAGAGGTAGAAAAGGGAGCGGGGAGGGAGAGAGAGAACCTTAAACTTGTTTCACACTTAGCACAGAGCCCTACGTGAGACTCAATCCCAATCCTGGGATCATGACCTGAGCCAAATCAAGAGTCAGCCACTCACCTGACTGAGACACCCAGGCACCTGCCCCACAAAAACATTCCTAACAAGAAATCTTGCCCAATACACTTTCTGTGTTGGATTGGGAAGGAAGGACAATTCTAATGGTCCTTCCACTCCTTAATGATGGACTTGTCTCATACTGAAGAATGGAGAGATACGCTCCTTAGTGCAAGCACACTGTTTGGCCTCCTGTAATGAAAAACAAAATGATTTTCTTTCTTTTGTGATAGCCTTGCTCATTTCATAATGACTGCTTAATTAGACATGGCTAAGGAGATCTGGAGAAAACGTGAATAAGTACAACAGAATCCAGAAATGCTACTGTAATTAGTAGATAAAAATGAGTAACTGAAATATAATGTGCTATAGATGTTAGAGAAGATAACTTCTTTTTACCCATTTGTTTCTATTTAGAGCTTGAAACTGGATATCCAAAATGGCTGTGCATGGCTAGGTTGAGGACTCTGGATGAACAATCTTCACAACCTTCCCTAGATATTTGCTACACAAATTTCTGGTCATTTTTCAAAGACTCTTTATCAAGACAGAAAATGTTGATGAGAAACAACTTCTTTCTATAATATTTACCTGTAGAATTTACAACCTGTAGTGTAGACATATGTTACAAAAAGATTCTTAGCATTTCTCTGATGACCAATACAACACAACACAATACAATACAATACAAAACAATACAATAACAAAACTAATACAATAGACTAATACAAAATAGTTCCATTACTCTAGTATTTTCCTAAACAATGTCCATCTGGTTACTATAAAAAGACTTTCAACCTTGAAGCTATTAAATTACACCCCTGAGTCTAAGAAGCAAAACCTTGCTTATAAAAGTTTATTTCTTTGGAATCAAATACTTAACCTTAATTGGAATATGATATGATTACCACTAATTCTGGTTTAAATGGAATTCTCTCCTGCAGAAAATGCCAAGAAATTCAGTGCAGGAAGTCATCTGACTCCACTACATAATTAAAAGGTAGATGACTGTCCAGCTCATGTCTTATCAGTGAAAGAGACAGAAGAATAGTCATATTCGCTACAGAATAATTCTTAAAATTGTGGCAGCAAAGAAGGACATAGATGCTCCTGGTTAAATTCCTAGAATCTAATCTTAAATTCCTAAATTTCTAGAATTCCTTATAAACCAGACAGAGAAGTCAGAGTGTTATAAAAATTTCAGAAAATTAACTCCAGCAGGGAAGAAATACTCACAGTTCCCCACAAAGTGCTTGTGAGATCTTTATAGTACACAGATTTGTGCAATGACTGGGCAATTTCTGTTCCATCTCTACTCCTCCCTGACTCTTGGGTGTGGGGCTGTCCCAGGAGTAATGTCAGCTATTTCTTGTGCCCACATTTCTCAGCATGTTGTCTTGTATTCTTTATTTTCTTTTTGTGAACTGTTAAAGCTATATGCAATTGTTTCTTTTTTTACTAAAATGAAGTTTTCAAGTGCTAAATGAGAATTTTCTGATTCAACAAATAAATGAAGTCTGCAAATCAAGGAAGAGGTTGTTCTTGGTGAGATTCCTCTTGCTTTGCTGACTAGTTGATGTGAGGACAAAGTGAGATCAGCAACGGACAGTAGGAACTCAACACTTCATACCTAAGCTTTCCATAAGGATTTGTTTTTCTGATTAAAACCATCTGTTTAAGAAAGAATATTGACTATTGCATCCTGAAAGCAAAAGACTTTATGTTTTATGACTTTAAAAAAGTTTTTAATCTTTATTTATTTTTGAGAGTGAGACAGTGGGAAAGGGGCAGAGAGAGAGGGAGACACAGAATCCAAAGCAGGCTCCAGGCTCCGAGCTATCAGTACAGAGCCCGACATGGGGCTTGATCTCATGAACCGTGAGGTCATGACCTGAGCTGAAGTCGGACGCCTAACTGACTGAGTCACTCAGGTGCCCCAAAAGTTTTATCATTCTTTAGGATAGAGAACAAAGTGAGGATTGCTGGAGGTGAGGTGGGTGGGAGATAAGGCTAGATGGGTGATAGGCATTAAGGAAGGCACTTGTGAGGAACACTGAGTGTTGTATATAAGTGATAAATCACTGAATGGTACTCCTGAAACCAATATTACACTACATACTAACTGACTAAAATTTAAATAAGAACTTGAACATTTTTTTAAAAAATAAATGTTTTAGGGAAACTTGTGAAAAAAAGAAATTCTGAGTCATATATACTCATTAAAGCAAACAATAGTCTTCTGATGTCCAATATGAAGGGACAGTCACATACTTGTATTTGCTTAAAGAATACATAGGTTGCTGAACAATATATATTTTGGTGGGATATTATTCTCCCTATAAAAGGATCACCTTCTTGATTCACTATGTTTCTTATTGCTCTCTTATTTCTTCCAAAAGACTCTCCATCATCTCTGCCTTGCATTGCACATTCAGCCAACTACTAATCTCCAGTGATTTTTTTTTTTTTTTGCAAATTTCTTCTTTCTCTCCAATTATAAATATGCCTGGTACCACCTGAGTCCTCCAGCTTCATTGCTTCATGTCTAGATAATCACTCTGAATTCCAATCTGCTCTCCCATTCCTCAAATAACTTCAACAACCCTCTGCCAGTTAACCTTCCTTTTTATGTTAGGGAGTATTTTCCATGCTTTTCCCTAGTACTTATCCGAGTCCCTAGAGGCTTGACCTACACTTCTTTCAGATGCTCTCACCATGTGCAGTGTTTGTTAGGGATCTTCTTCCAATACTGTCCACAGATTAGGAAGCATCTTCATAGCTTCTCACTACCAGTGGTTTGCTTGGAGGCCCAGTGCTGTCCCTGGTTACAGAGCCAGATACGATTTATAGCCCTAGTATTTCTGGCTCTTATCACCTGTGACAGTTTGAGTCTTTCCCTTTAAACCAACAATTGCCTACAGAACTCCTGTTGTGAATGGACAGAGCTGCTGGACTTACAGGCTAACCAACTCTGTCTTCCTCCTCAGCCTGCGTTCCCACCCCATACACAGATAGAGAACCTTCCTGATGCTGGAACTTGCCTAAATTAAGACTGAGCTCATTACAGCTCTGAGATGTTGTGTTTTTGGGGTACTGCGTTACTCTCTGCAGCTGGGTCACTGTACCCTCTCCCCTAGACAGAAGGTGGATTTATCCAGAATTTAATGAAGCTTGAGCTTCAGGGTCTATCACATGTATTGCTCCTTCCAAGACACTTTATCTAATTTTGTATTTACATTTTTTAATGATAGTGGGCTGGTTTGGGTTGGGAAGTAAGAACTCAAATGCTGTATCAGCAATAGTGCCTATACCTAAGGAGCAAATAGAACAAAGATGCCCCTGTGTTAGGCTGACATACCTAACATGCCCCTGTGTTAGGTGGCCCCAGAGAGGGTAAGAAGACAGCAGCCAGAAATGGGATGGAGGAACCTGGGAAGGAGAACAGCATGGCAGGTGCGAGGAGCTGTCCACAAACCCATGGCCAACAGGGGGGAAGGCTTGTGTGGGGGTGAGTTCCCTGATGGCACCACAGAGAGGAAAATCCAAGAGAGGAGTGGAAATGGATTGAACTTTGACTATGCTTCCCAATCCTGGCCGAGGGCCAAGGCTTTACCAGCTTACAGACTTTGAGCAAAACCTCTGCCCAAATCATTGACCACTGAGTGATACAGACACCCATAGAAAACAATATAAAATACAAAAATAAGAATTAAAACCTAAGCATACCTATCAGCAGCTGTACATCACAGAGGACAGAGGGTGGGTGATCCATTCTGCAGTTTAAATTTGGGCAAGTGCATTAAAAAAAAAACACTCAGAAAAGCACATCAGAATTCATGTTTGTTGCAGTATATTATTTAAATACTACGGTGCAAAGGAATCTCAAGTATACGTTCATACCAGTTCTGCCAGAAATGCAGTGATAGAGATTCCAAACCAAACAAAACCAAATCAGCCTTCCCAATACAGCATCCACTATTCTAAATGCCAACGAGCTCCACACAACCACGTTGCCATTCTCATAAAGCATCTGTGCTGCCAAATGGTTAGGGAATTTAAAAACATGCCTGAGGGGGCGAAAGTGGGGGGAAGTGGGTGATGGGTATTGAGGAGGGCACTTGTTGGGATGAGCACTGTGTGTTGTATGGAAGTCAATTTGACAATAAATTATTAAAAATAAATAAATAATAATAAATAAAATAAAATAAAAACACGCTTGGGGTTTGCTAAAATCGGGAGGTCATATCCTAAAAGAACAGTAATCACTTCCTGATCAAGGACCCGTGGCAGTCAGCACGGCACAACGCGTCGTTGAAGTTTCTACAATGACCACTAGGTGGCAACCTAACAAACTAAATCGATGATACCGAAACCCGCTCAAGGATTTCACACAACACTAGGCCTGCAAAATCCTGACTTGAAATAAACTTACTAAGAAGTTTGTTTAAACGCCGTCCCTGGTTATTAAGGATGTAACTCTGGGGGGATTTTGCCATACACCCCTTTTTTCTCTGCCAGCGTTGTGGGTTGAGGTAGAAAAACAGAGACGGAGCCCCTGTGCAAAGGGGAGTTGAATGGACAGCCTGAAAACTTTGAATTGAAAAAAATGTTTTTAACCTTTACCATTTATTTTTGAGAGAAAGGGAGACAGAGTGCGAGCGTGGGAGGAGCAGAGAGGGAGGAAGACACAGAATCTGAAGCTGTGAGCTTCTTCACGCTGAGAGTTGTGAGCACAGAGCCCAAAGGGGTGAGGGACAGGGGGCCGGGGAGGGCTCAAACTCACCAACCAGGAGATTATGACCTGAGCTGAAGTCTACGCTTAACGGACTGAGCCACCCAGGCGACCCAAGCTTGCAAACTATGCATGAGGATTTTAAATTCTGAAGATAAATCCTATTTGCTCTCAGTCTTGAAATCCAGCCATCTTGAAGTTAGCATGTCAATAGCCCCCAAATAACCGAATCTCCTGAAAACTACTTGGGCGGGTGGGCGGGTGTCTACTTTTGCTTTTGCTTTTTAATGCGATACGATCTGTTTATTTATTTTAGTTTTTTGAAGGCCTGCAAATTACCCAATGCTACCGTGGAAGCCTGAAGAGCTCTCCCATTCCCCCAGGATCTGTGATGGATAGTAAATACCAGGAAGAGGGGCAGCCTGTGTGAATTCTATGACTTTGGGGAGACATTCGTGACAATTGATGGCCTCCTACTAACCACCACCAAGGAGTGAGAAATATCGATTAGACTCCTGAGCTTATTGGAAGCTTCCTGATCACTTTATAACGGAAGCTCAGGCTTTTAGGAAAGTCAAGAACCATTATGTAAGGGAAGTGGCTGTCTCCTAGCCTTGACAGAATCCATTAATATCTTTCTCCAGGAAAAGCTGTAATTGTGAACCTTGTGTAATGGATATTGATTGCTAAGAAAAGAAGATACACATAACCTTAAACCTCAGGGGTCTCCAGGAACAAAAGATATGTAAAAGGGGGCCTTCATAGGATCATAGAAGTGCTAGCTGGAAAACAGCTGTACAGAGCTGCTTTAGAGCTTAGGTAAGTCAATTCAAAAGCCAACAGCTGCTGGTTCAAGAGTCAGTGATTTGCAGCAAGGAGAGCAAATAGAGCATTGACTAAGTATGTACTATTTGTCAGGCATTTTTCTAAGCACTTCATAGGTATTATTTCATTTGACTTAAAATAACTCTATGAGTTAACTACTATTATTATCATCATCTTACACTTTGGGAAAATCAAGGTCAAAGTAAAATAGTTTGCCAAAAGAGAGAGAGTTGATGAAAGAGCATAGCCAGCGTATGAACCCAGGAATTCTACCTCTAGAGTTTGCTTCTAATCCCTACCATGCTATTTGGTGTAAATATAATTTTGACAGGGAAAAAGCACAGGTCCTTCCAACAGTCACAGTTGTGCAAGGGAAATTAATATATCTCACTTCCATTCACATTTCCCATCCACCAGCTTCCCAGTCTTTGCAGCCACAGCCCCGGTGATGCATAGATTTACGCAGCAAGGCAAGCCCGGCGGTGGCCACTTCCCAATTTAGCCGGACCCTGACTGCACTGTCATTGTCTGTGGTAGAACTGCATTTAGGGATGCCCCTGAGACTTTAACACCTTTAATTCTTCTCCCAGCCACTCCCAAGGGGGTGCTTGTGATCTTGGAATCTTTTCTGTGTTTTACTACTTCTGGTTCTGGAAGATCTTTCTCCATAGAAAAGGGCTCTGCCTGGGTAATGCTTTAGTTCATTTTAGCATGCCTGGGAAAGATGTCTGTTGCTGCCTTCACTGTTCGTGTGCAAGGAAAGAAAACTAACAGAATTATTGACACTTGGCAGCAGCTGGTGGACCGGGGGATGGCAAGAGTCAAAAAAGAGGCAAGCCCCTATTACGAAGGCTTCTTCTTTGTTTTAATCAAATGAAGAATGCACCCGATAAGTGGTAACCCTTAACATGGGGAGAAAGAGAGAGTATCTGTGCTGCACCTTTCAGACTCCATGCACCTGCTAGACCTCTCCATATTTCTCAGTTGATGCCTACTGCAAAGCTCTGTAAGAGTATTCTTTTACAGACAAGGAAGGTAAGGATAAGAGGTGTCCAGATATAAAACTGTCAATGGTGAAACAGAAATCTGAACATAATCCTCAGACCAAAGCCACGATCCGAACCCACTCCAGTTTCTAAACTGACCTATTATACACCAATGTGACAGTGATATCACAGGCGGCCACTGAATGAATGACCCAGGAGCTTATTTCTGGGAAAGGCAACTTTGATCTAGAAAGGGGCTGGCCAACAAAATGCAGTGGGTGGGCCTAGGTTTTTGTCATAAAGAACACGTTGTCAGTTTCATTTTCCTATCTTCTCCAGGCTTTCAAAGTGATGATAAGAGGGAAGAAAATGTCCAAAGGTCTACCATCATTCCAACAGGATTCAAAAGAGGATTCACCAGATAGAAAAATACAAAAGCTTTTAGATAAATCCTCCGGCGCTTCAAGTCATTCTCATCCCATATTTAAACTAGTCCTTTTCTCTCACATTATCAACATCAGCCTCTGGACATAAAAGTCGATCGATGTTCATTACCCAGAGATGGCAAAATTTTAAAAACAAAAACAAAAGCCCCCAGAAACCTAAAGATCTGACTCAAGGGCGAGCCTCTTCAGGTCTACCAGGGAAAGTAGCCAGATAATAATTTGATGTTCTTAGAAATGTGTTTGATGCTCTCTCTGAAGAAGGACGTAGTTTAAAATATCATTATCTACTGCAGTCTTTAGGCTGGCAGAGGGAAGGAAGAAATGATCTCCCAAGTAGCACACTGAGCAAATTTGATACCTCAATATTGAGGCACTGCCAACCAATCCAGAAGAGAAATAAATCAATTCATTCCATCTTGTTCCTGCTGCTTGGCACCTTAACAGGTTTCAATGCTGAAAATAGCACCAGCTGAACACTGTGGCACTCAATATCCCACCTTCAGAAATGAGTAATCAGACACAAGCCCACTCCAGCACCACTGCTCCCTCAGTTCCCCTGAGTTTTCTAGTGAGAGAACACTCTGAAAGAAGCAGGATAAAATAGCAGATGACACAACATCATTTCCAGCCAAAGCTGTAATCTTCTTCGTGAGGACCCTTCAGTGACCCTGTAAAAGCCAACAAACAAACACTAAAAACAGAGGACAATAGTACTTTTAGATTTCAAAGGGGGAAAATGGCATAACAATAATAAAATGAATAACAAATATGGATTGATACAATTTAGGCTCCGTTTGTTTAATTATTCATCTACTCCATCGTTCAATATGTGCTCGCTGCACATTTGCTGTATTCAAAGTATCATTCTAAGTACACGAACATAGATGATGGAGATGGCTCTGTCCAAGGGAACACAAGCCTCACGGGAAAGCACACAGGCTTCTAAGTGGATGATCCCAAAATAACGTGATGAAGGGGACAGATGAAGGTGGTACATGTGACGACAGGAGAAGAAAGAGGAGGAGAGACAAAGAATAGTATTTGGTACTATTTGAAGAATCTTTCCCAAAGGCATATTTTTTATCAAGAACTTAACAAATGTACAAAGTATGGCCAAGCAGAGAATGAGCATTCCAAGGAGACTCAGCAAGTCTATGCACACCAGAGTTTGATGGGTTCATTCGTGGTGAGGAGTTAGTGTAGCTGAATGTAGCTGAATGTGTGCAGTAATGTGTGCTTTGAGGGCAAGTTAAAGGTAGGCTGTATAGGATATACTCTGCTGAGTTAATCTTAAAGGTAGTAGGAATTATTTAAGGGATTTATTTTTTTAACATTTTTATTTATTTTTGAGAGACAGAGCATGAGTGGGGAAGGGGCAGAGAGCAAGGGAGACACAAAATCCAAAGCAGGCTCCAGGCTCTGAGCTGTCAGCACAGAGCTCTACACAGGGCTTGAACTCACAAACTGTGAAATCATGGCCTGAGCTGAAGTGAGATGCTTAACCGACCGAGCCACACAGGCACCCCTATGTAAGGGATTTAAGTGAGAGTGACATGATCACATTTGTACTTGAGGGGGAAAAAGACAGTCATAATTATGAAAGGTGGATTCGGGAGAAGCTAGGTGTCCAGATTAGAAGACCCCAAAATCCACAGACACCTGAGATGGTAGAAAACAGAGCAAAAAGGAGGGCTTCACATAGCTTCTTTCTTACTGATGAGGGGCCTGGGATGAGGTAGATGGAAAAGAGTAGATACTAGCTTGTTGATTTCTGTTTCATGTAGATGAAGCTCCGTCTGTTCCTTTGCCAGGAAAGAATATAAGGAGTAGAACCAAGTTACCGTGGAGGTGGTACTGGGTTAAATGTGAGACATTTTAACTTCCTCTTATGTAAATACGTAGAGTGGATTCATACGACAATAAGAGCAAAGGGGAATAATTACTCAGAAAAGTTTTCCTTTAAAAAAAGTGATTTAAAAAATTAAAAGAAAGTGATTTACTCAACTATTGTGCTAGAAGCTACTGCCTACAGCAGCACCCAGGACCAGGAGCACTTGGTAGAATATAAAATGTGCTCATCAAATACTGACTGATTTAGGTTTAAAAGAAATGCGTTACATTTTTTAGGCAATGAAAAGGAAGTACAGTGAAGTTAGGTAACTAGTAGAAAATAATACAGATCGTGGTAATTCTGAGAGTCAGACTCCTGATTCTGCTAGCTGCTCATGCAACACCTGTTCCCCACCTATCCTCAGATGCATTGGTGGATCTGAGGTGCTCTCCCCCAAAGTCCACAGATTCTGAACTCTCCCTGCTAAGCTCAAGACACAACTTATTTCCTCCGAGCCCCAATAAAATTTCTTCAAGGGACAAAAGCAAAGGACAAGAAGTATTCTCTTTGAAGAACACTTTTTATTTTTAATATTTTCAACATTTATGTATTTATTTGGGGAGAGAGCACAAGCAAGGAAGGGGTAGAGAGAGAGGGAGAGAGAATCCCAAGCAGGCTCTGCACCACCATTTCAGAGCCCAGTGCAGGGCTTGAATTCATGAACCATGAGATCATGACCTGAGCTGAAACCAAGAGTCAGACACTTACCTGACTGAGCCACCCAGGTGTCCAAACTGTGAAGGACACTTTAAACCAATTCTATCCAACAAAATTGTCCTTGTCTCTCTGATTTGAAACAGTGTAAACATCTAATACCTTTTGTATATTCTATGTCTCCAATCAAATCTTAATCATTACATTTTAATGTTTATTTATTTTTGAGAGAGAGAGATACAGAGCATGAGCAAGGGAGGGGCAGAGAAAGAAGGAGACATCAAATCTGAAGCAGGCTCCAGGCTCTGAGCTGTCAGCACAGAGCCCGACGTGGGGTTCGATCCCACAAACCGTGAGATCATGACCTGAGCCGAAGTCAGACGCTTACCAGACTGAGTACCCAAGTGCCCCATGAAAATTTGGAAAATTCTGAGCCTAGCTATATTGCAAACTAAGAAAGTATATTCTGGAGAGAATGTCAGGAGTATGACTACACAATAATTTGCTAAAAGATTACTGATGTATGATTTATGGATGCAATCAGCCATCTCAGCAGAAGCCAGGGGTGGGCATTGGGGGTATGCCTTTAGAAACACTTCAGGGTTGGGACAAAATGAAACAAGGCTGTTGGACTTCTGAGATTCTATAGGAAGGGCTACTAGAGCTATCCTAATATATCATGCTATCCTTCAGGAAAAGGCAAGAATGGCCCTCAAGGTGGTTCAGACACTGGCAGGAATGGCAATTCTACCAAGAACCAGAAGTCCAAGGCCTGAGGGGTCGGGATCACTATTCTCAGTCAAAAGAACAGAGCCACTACTTTTGGACTGGTGGGTCTAAAAAGGCAGGGCCACTAACTAAGTGGGAGCAGAAGATAGAGCATGGAGCCAAAAAAAGATTCTTCCTGCACCTTAAAATCTCAGGGAATTTTCTCTGCTAAGTTTCAGATGTGCGCAGAACCAATCAACCTTTTCTTCTTTCTGCTTTCTCCCTTTTAGAATTGGAATGTCTATCCTATGCCTGTCCTACCGTTGTATTTGGGAAGCAGTTAACTTTTCTAGTTGCACAGATTCATAGTTGGAGAGGGATTTTTGTCCCAGAATGAATCATACCTTGAGTCTCACCTACACCAGCTTTAGATGACATTTAGAATAAAATTTGAATGTAGAGTATATGCTGGAATGAGTTAAGGTATTTGAGGCTGTTGGGATGGAGAGAATGTATTCTGTATGAAAGAAGAACATGAGGGGCACCTGGGTGGTTCTGTCAGTTAAGCATCCAACTCTGGATCTCAGCTCCAGTCTTGATCTCAGGTCATGAGTTCAAGCCTTGCATTAGGCTCCACACTGGGCATGAAGCCTATTGAAGATGAAGATGAAGAAGAAGAAGAAGGAGGAGGAGGAGGAGGAGAAAAGAAAGAAGAACATGAATTTTAGGAGGGCAGAAGGTGGAGTGTTATAGGGTGAATCCCCCTAAAATTCATACATTGAATTCCTAACTGACAATACCATGGAATTTGACTGTATTTGGAGACAGGGCTTCTACAGTAGCAGTTAAGTCATTAGGTTGGGTTCTAATCCGCCACAATGGGAAAAGAGATTAGGACACAGTACGGAGAGAAGACCAAGTGAAGAGATCAGAAGAAGGCTGTCATCTATATGACAAGGAGAGAGCCCTCAGAGGAAACTAATCCTGAAGACACCTTAATCTTGGACTTCCAGTCTCCAGACCTGTGGGAAAGTATATTTCTGGCTTTGAAGCCATTCAGTTTGTGGCATTTAGCCCAAAAACCTAATACAACTTGCTTCTTTCTGCAACCTTAGGCAGCTTCCTGTCCCATATATGTGCTGACCTGTTAAATACCCTGGGGAAATTTGAGATCAGCAGGGTCCCATTTCTGTGCAACTCTCTCATTTCTGGTACTTTCTTCTACCTGGTGGCCTGCTCTAATTCCATTTCCTCCACTCTGCCCGGCTCTCCTTCCTTAGCCTGGAAACTCTCAAGGCAGGGAGATTGGAAACCATGTAGTTTGTTTCCAGTTTCTCACCCGTCCTTCATTGTTTGACATCTTGTATCTTGAAAACCGTTGCTTCATTCACCTTCTGCTTTATGTTTTAGTGAATGTTCCAGGTGTGAGGGTGAATCTGGCCCTTACTACTCCCATTAATCCCTGGTTGGATATGAAAGAAGACTGAAGTAAAATTGAAGCTTTGCTTTCTGGCAATATGGTGAACTTGAAAGGTAAAGAAATATACCTGCTACAGAATCCCAAAAGGTTTTGGAAACCTATGTTTTCCTGATTCATTGCTGCATTGATAAGAAAGCAAAGGAAAATTTCAGAGCCCAGAAACACTGACAAATGTGAATTCAGATATGTAAGCTAAACAAAAGCCACTTTAATGACAAACTCAATTTTTATCTGACGTCAGGGTCCAATGAACAGGATATAACATTTTATAAAATTATGAAGCAGAATTGGAATTAAGTCATTGAGAACAAGAACCCATAGGAAAAAAATATCCAGAAGATTAAAATTTCCAAATATAATCAATGTTGGAATTAACAGATTGAAAATAGAAAACAGGTACATATATTTAAAGAGTTAAAGGACCAGAAAACAACAGAAATAAGAAACGAACCTGTAGATTTAAATATATACATAAAATAATTAAAATTAAAAATATGATGGTTGTGTTCAGCAGCATATTGGATATAACTGAGGAGAAAATTAGTGAGATTTATGACAGTTCTAAAGAAATTATCCGTAAGGCAGCATAATGAGATAGGGTTGGAGGAAAAAAATGAAAGAATAGTTTAAAGATATAGCAGAGAGTGAAAAGATTTAACCTATATCTAGCTGTCATCCCAAAGTAGACACTTGAGAGAACAGAGGACATTATTCATAAAATTATGGCTGAATATTTTCCAGTATTGGGAGAAAGAAGGAGATGGTGAGGAAAAAAGAAAAAAAATCAGCACTAAAACATGTAACTTCTCAGATGTGAAGTACCCATCTTAAAATTTATAGTGAAATTTCAAATCATCAGGTTTAAAGGAAGAACTCAAAATCTTCAGAGGGAAAATACAGGTTATAAAATGAAAGACTGAAAGAATCAAAGAGGCCATTATGTTTTCAATGCAGTGCAGAAGGTTAGGGGAAAGATTATCGATATCTTCAAATGTTGAGTGGAAATGTGTTCCAAACCTAGAAGTCTAAACATGGGCAGACTTAATAATCAAGATGGACATAAAATAGACATTGACACCATACAATTTATCAAAATTTTACCTGTTGTTCACTGACAGGAAGGTATCAGAGAATGTGTTTCAACATTTTGGAGGATAAAAGAATAAAGGAGACAAAAGATTTGGCGAACTGATGATTCAGCATAGTGGAAAGCAAAGGAGTTTCCCGAAGGCCGGTGATGGGAAGTTCCAGAATGACTGCTGTGCTAGGGGGCCCAGGGGAGCACCTCTCAGATCACGGCAGGGCCATGTACAGCTCCAGAAGACATGTGCTCCAGAAGAAGAGGAAATCAGCAACAGAGGACCTGGTTGAGAACAAGGTGTCTTTATGATTCTGAGCCGTGGTTTCTAGTTCTTCTGGAGGAATGGTTCTCAATGAGAGTGATTTTTTTTCCCCCTTAGAAGACATTTGACAATGTCTGGAGACATTTTGGGTTGTTGCAAGGAGATGCGGGTGCTGCTGGTATCAGGTAGGAGAAGGCCAGGGATGTGCCTTCTACAATGCACAAGACAGTGTCCTGCCTGTTAGCATCCCATCAAAGAATTCTAGGGCCAAAATGTCAGAAGTTCCAAAGTCAAAAAACCTGTCCTGCAGAGTTTAAGACAAAATTTTAAATTCTAAATGAAAAATAATGGTCAAGGAAAGAACGATAATCCCATGTAGTACATTGTTCTACTATGAGCAATATTTAAAACAGTTGTACTATAACTATTTTAGAAAGATTAGGACACAGAAATGGTGTGAGAAAGGAGGTAAAAGAGAGATGAATCTTTATCTCTCTTATTTAGCAGACATAGATAATTCCTAAAACTGACATAGGTACTAACAGAAATCAAAGTAACTTATTTAGAAACTGCGGAGGTAGCTAGTAGTGGAAATAAATAGTACTGAATGTTAGGACATGGTGAATAGAAACCAAGAATGAGGAAGTATGGGGCAGACGCTCCTGTCTTTCATTATAAATCTTTAAGTATCATTTGATATTTGAAACTATATTTTAATGAAAAAAATATTAAAGCAGATACAGCAATCATGAGATTCAAAAATCTAATTAAGAAATTAGAGCTCTGGTTCATATAAATGAGTTACTTGATCAAACTTTAATATCCTTATTTTCTGATTGATATGTCAAGAAATGCAATTTTTCTGACCTTCACAGTAATCTTTCCTCATTATTTCAAGTTGGTTTCCCTTAGTGGAGAGCTCAGGCAGGCAGGCTGAAGGCAGTGTGCTCAGGGGTTGATTCAGCAAGCAGCAAGATGGCCCCATCATCATCCCTACATGGTGCTAGAAGGACAATGTAAAAATGCAACTGAGGGACAAAATTGAGGCTGATCCAAAGAGACATGTGCAAAGCAGGTCCTTCATTCTGTGATAGAGGAAGCATTAAGAGCCTGTCTATTGAAATCAACTAGAATGGAAGAGTGCAGTAATTTGGGGAGAACTGGCTGGAATGAGCAAAATAAGAAGTGGTCTAGAATCATTCCAGAAATGGGCACCAATGTCCGCCATTAGGCTATTATGCATTGACCGTACATTGGCATTTGAGAGTTCACCATTAAAGACGATGGGATGTAAAAGAACGCCATAAAGGGAGGACTCCAAAATTAAACAAGCACACATGCACACACACACAAACACTCAAGGGTACATTGTTCTCTTATTCTGAAATGGCAACGCACAGCCTCTGTGGGCCACCCAAATAAATGAAGTAGATGAGATTACCAGTCTGCAGGTCAAATGATCCAGACAAAACCCTGCTTTGCTGCAGTGCTGAAACAGCATCGTTGCACAACAGTGTCACTAGGAATCTCTGTCACTTCACCAGGTTCCTGGCTTTGACTAAGAAGCTCAGCACTGAGGGCTAAGGAGCACTGCTAATATAGGATCATTACGCTCAAGCCTTGATAATAACATGAGGGTTTTTAAAAATGATTTACTATTTTAATTAGATGTGTTCATGATTGAACTTTTTTGCATTACTCCTCAATATTTTGAAGATGACAGTGCAATTTTCCTTTTGTCACTAGGAATAATTTGCATTGGTGGATTCAGAGAATGTACACATGTATAAGACAAGTTGTGATCATTTCGTGAAGTCACTGTATCACAAGGAAAATTTTCAAATACAACAAGCTAGTAATGTTAATGTTTGCATTCATATGGTTAAAATGCTTCCCTTTTTTACACTCACATGTTCCTATAATTAGATATTAGAAATAGAAGAAATTACAAGTTTGGTTTAGTTAGTTTGTTTTTTATTAGTTTTCAATTTTTTAATGTTTATTTATTTTTGAGAGAGAGAGAGAGACAGAGTGTGAGTGGGGGAGGGACAGAGATGGGGAGACAGAATTCAAAACAGGCTCTAGGCTCTGAGCTGTCAGCACAGACCCTGACAAGGGGCTTGAACTTACGGACTGAGGGATCATGACCTGAGCTGAAGTCGTACGCTCAACCGACCAAGTCACATAGGTGCCCGCTAGTTTGTTTTTTTATAAAGCCAATGATAACCAAGGACATCTCAGTATTTCTGTTTAATTTTTTATGT